>NW_020216518.1:364019-384019 GCF_003070985.1 Temnothorax curvispinosus | reverse complement strand
TGCCGTTCGCTAATTCCTGCGAATTAGCATATACGCATCTCGCTCGGGGTCTGAATTTTATATTTATTTCTGAAAAATCCGCGCTATAAAAGCTGATATCATCACGCTATCAGGCCAGTACGCAACTACTTGATAATAAAGTACTTCGAATCAGTTTAGATAAAGAAGTGCGAATTCCCATTTTTCAAAAATCTAATCTACTCAGTGATAAGAAATTAAATGAGAGTTCTTAGTAAAATGAGAGACAACAAATTATTATCTTTTTCTGTTGAACGTTAATTACTGGATAACGTTGATCTGTCATTGATATTTGATATCATCGACGCACAAAAGAGAAGAAAATATGTCGAATTATATCACAGTGTTTAGGTCAAGTCTCATCTGTTATATAATTCTTCATATCGATCGATGAGTTTATTTAACTAATAAACTTTTATTTTCTGTCTTCGTACGTTGCGATTCTAATTATTTTACATATAAATGCAACGGGACATGTTTGAAGCGATAAATCCGATTAAAATCACAATGGATTTATGACAATCCATTACATATATCAATGAATCGACAGATTATAAAGAGCCCGAGTGCATTAGACGCGTAGTTTCATGGCAACGACCTTAATCCGTTATGCGTGTATTTGAAGCCTAACACGAGCGCGTCATAAATCCATTATTCGTCGAGGATACGTTACGAAGAGAAATCGGACATCGGCTCGCGATAGTTTTGGTTTATATGGAATTCTGATCGCGCTCCTGCGAGTAGCAGTTACAATGTATACCTATACCTACCTATACGGGATTTGTGTTCGTCGCCGCGCGCAATAAAGTTAAATAATCGGTTGAGCCGATTACAAACCAGAACTTCTGCACATCGAGCCTATCGTCGATTCGCAGTTACTAAACTCGCTTCTGTCTGATAGTCCATCGTCGTTCACAAGCATGTGCCATTATGTTTTCTTTCTTTGTCTTTGTTCGTGGTCCAAGGAATGAAATTTTCCTTCAACCTCTGCTTTTTTAACGAGAATTAAACGAGGCAGAGGGGAAAATTTGAGAGGCATTCGAGTGGCACGTGAAACGTTTTGTCAAACCTTCGGTAACTGCCCAAATTTTGTGCCAATCGAGTAGGAAAGACGCAATTTTTCTCTCCGCTTTTATTAAGGCGTTGTAAAGTTTTAAGAAGCTCCCAATTTAATCAAAAACTCAAATTTCTGAAGGTCTAGATAGATTATAATAATATTAAGATCAGATAAAATCTGAATATAATGCATTAGAAAAAAAAACATTTTATTTCAATATGACGTAACGACTTTATATCTATTATATTTATTTTAGATACAATAAATTCGTAAGAGTGTATGGAAGAGCATTTAATATCCGATACATAAAAAAAAATCAAGAAAATACATTAAATAAAAATAAAGATTCCAAGCCTGTTACTTTAAATTCTTAAAACGTCACGCATTAACGTCAATTTTCTGATTAGATTGACGATTAATAAGCTGCCGGCATGATATTTCCTGTCTTGAAAATTGAAATCTATAATACCTAACCCCGCATCGATATCCTCTCACTCTGACGCTAAAATTATCCGACAGAAACTGTTAAATTCGATTTAACGTTTTTAATGGACAGTAAAGAATTAAAACTCGAAAATTTGATTTTCAGCATCAAAAGCGTGAATTATGGCGAGAAGAGCTTTTAAAGTTGAAATTCTTGATAGCACCTTGGCAACTGTCCGACTAATCCACCAGGAAAGCTCAAGGTGCAATGACGTCGATGCCCTTTCAGAGCGGTGCACTGCACGTGCGCCGCCGTAAAGTCGTCGAACGATGTCCCGATGGCCCTTCGTGGGCGCGAGTAATCCTCGTAGATTGGCGCGGCACAATAATTCGTCTCGTATCGGCCTCGTGGGGCTGTACCCGAGGGTGTTAAACGAGCGATATTTTTTCTCCGGAAATACCAGCATCGGTCGCCGCTGCACCTGTCCTGCGATCTATCTAGCGAGAGGAGTTTTGTGCCAGTTTAGTGTGGCTTCCTTTCCATTCCCGGCTTAATCCTGCAAATGCAGTAATCGTGTGCTCGAAACGATATAAAGATCGTCGCAAATTATTAACGTCACATTAATACGAAACGGTCATGTCGCTGTCGCTTATGCGAGATATGAAAGATATTATAAATTAATATTGACATTCTTGATAATATATTATATGGACTTCATTTAATTGCTCTTTAATATAATTTGGCACTTTTCTTCAAACTTCATCGCTTCTTCTCTCTCTCTACGATTTATCATAATTCAGAGATGGTAACGTTTCCAGAGTGATTCGTGTCGATGCAACTTGATTTCAGTATAAGCAAGAACTATATCGCCATCCCGCGCACGTATTGCAGGTCAATGCTGATATTTTCTTTATATGCTTTATACGCCGCTGCTTTTATACACCGTTAAAACGAATAGCCGCTGCGCGGCAGTAGTAAAACCGCAGTAAATCGATGTATCGTTGCGAGAACGACACCCAAGGCGTACAAGAGGATGAGCTAGAGCACGGACGCGTCGCGACGTCCGAATATCGTGTTCCACGCGACGCTTATCTCCAATGTGTCTTTTCCGGTGCACAAGTGTTGTTCAGCGGAAGACTTGAGAACATTACCGTGTGCACCTGACATCACACTCGGGATCTTGATTGCAAAATATCTGCGACGTGGACGCGCGGCTCTTTATACAAACGTTTAGTTTACGGCGACAGATTTCCGTACGTACATACATATACGGCGAGAGTTAATGATACATATCATAACAGAGGAGCCCGTTTACATTCGCATGGTGGATGTTCAAATATTTAACAGCGCTCGTGTATTTACTCAGACACGTTGCATCGTTGGTATAACACTCTGCGGCTGCGTTTGGCTCTTTGACAAAACGATTCCGCCCGGGGAATTCTTTTTATTTGTACAATCCGCCAATTGCCCAAAGATAACGTCATTGAAATCCAGGCACGTATCCAGCATTTCATAGGAGAGAATGAGACGTAAATGCGAGAACACAGATTCAAATTTTTCAACTTTTTTTTCTTTTATAGAATATCCCATCTTGAGTTAATTAAGTTAATATTTTTTTTTAAATTTAGGCTAAAATTTTACAAAAAGTAAAAATAATGTAGTCACAATAAACTAAAATTACTGAATTAGAGATAATATTGTAAGTAAAAACAGAATTATATACAACGAACTGAATTAAAATCATTTTTTCGACATTTATAGCGAAACATTTTTATATTCATAATTTTTTGTTAAATATAACGACGGGAAAGTAACAACTTCGTTGCCGGAATCGGATGTTGTAGCACGTGATGCGCCTAATGGAACATGGAAATGCATGAATAACTGTACTTTTTTTTATCGCGAAAAATGTCGAAAAATACTGTCGCTGTAGCACGGTTAGAAATTAATCCGATATGTCGCGAGATATATGTACATGACTCATTGCGCTACGCGGATTCATTGTTTCCCGTGTTGGCGAGAGAGTAATCCTCGATGAGACAAGCGTAACATCAAGAAATGGGCTCAAGCTATGGAAAAAAAAAAAACACGGGATCTCCTAACAAAAGCTCTTCGTCAGTTGCTTAATTAAGCGCCACGGACATCAATGCTCCTATACCTAATCTTTGTCGTTTTATTCTTCCGGAAGAGACAGCAGATATGCGCAAGAAACGACGATAGTAAACACGGAATAGCCGTGAACGGAGGAAGGTGAGAAGATACTCGAGGTAAGCGTAAACAATTCCCAGTACAATTAGGAAGCGTTTGTCCGCCTGTGTTTGTTGAAGGATCAGTAACCAGCTTGGGTAACGCCTAACTATCTGTCACTAGACGGTCGAGTGACGACTGTTCGGTCATGCGGTGAATTTACAGATAGTTTATGATGCACGATAAGGGATGCAGAAACGCTGCTTAATAAGAAGAGAATAATCGATAATGCGATTCGATTCACTGGCAAGACATCCCATTGTTCATTGTTATTATGACATTACACAATTTACCATTACTGTGAATGGATGATTTAAATCGTATCTCGCGAACATTATCGTGAAAATCGATCTTTATTATATCGATAACTTTTATGGACCGTAATCGCGCATATAGAGAACTGATCTATATAATTTAATATTCTAGATAATCTAGATTATTGGGTGGACATGCAATGTCCTAAAAAATCGAAATCACAAAAATTGAAAACTATGACAATGTGCCGAAAAGGCATAATCTCGAAATCTTAGAAACGTGACAATGTGCCGAAATGTCATAATCTCGAAATCTTAGAAATGAGACAATGTTCCGAAAAGTTATACCGATATATACAATAATTTTTTTGTGTTTTAAGTATTGCCATGAATATTTTATTATAAATTAAATTTTTAACTGTACTGTATGTAATATTTTAATTATTTCAATTAGTATTGTATTGTTGCGTACTGAATTATCTTAACAATCAATCCGCGTGGTTTTTCGCGATATATAAGAATCAAAGACATCGAGACGACCAATCACAGCGGTGACCAGAGTAGATTATACCATCACGAGCTGTGTCAGTGCCGGAATTAAGTTATTGGCGTACGGACTCGGAGCCCCTGAATCGCGGAGAAACTTTGCTCGACGTACGATAATTTGATATCGGATAACCGTTCCTGTCGTCGGCACGACCGACGTGGGCCTCTGAAGGCACACGCACGTCGAGTATGGTTGCACGTCCAGCGGAAAGCGCATTAACCCGCGAAAAGGACGCGCGCGCGCGGATGGGAAATGCTCGGCCGGATTTATCTGCCGACTCGTCGTCGTCCCTCTCACCGATAAAAGCTGGCGACTAAAAGTCAGAATTTTTTATAACCGCTCTAGATAAACTCCCCGCGGAATGGCATTCGCGGAAATTTAATTACTTACTGCGGGGCAGATTAACGCCGATGCGAAATCTAGATAATGTATTTAGGAAAAGTTGATATCGCGCCGGGAGCGACTGAAATATACGACGATAATTACGGACTGAGTGACGGCACCATCTCCGTTATTATTTCCAGTTGGCAGCTTCGGCGGTCCCGATTATACTCGAGAAATCTGTTAGGAATAGGAAAAAAAACTCGTCAATACTTAATTTCATAAGTATTTTACATAATTATTATCCGTAATTGGTTTATTTCCCTTTTCCCTCATTTTAAGTTCAACGTCAGTGTCACGCGGGAATGTAGTTTTCAAAGAAATTGCGATTATCTGCGTGACATTGCATAAAGGACTCGTAGAGAAAAACTTAATTTAGCTCATTGTCAGTATAGTCTTTGTCAGCACGTGAATATGCGAACGAACGTGTGCGCACCGATGTGCAGGTAATCATTCTATCTGTCCGTTCGCGGTTAATACACATTTCTGAGGAAATCCCCGTCAGTCAACCGATTCGTTTCATAATTTGCAAACCTTATGGTCTGTCACTATTATCCCAAAGTAAAAAAAAATACCTAATGATGGCAAGGAAACTCTTACGAATCAGACGAGACAGGAGAAATGTTTTTGCTTTATTTCCTTCGCGTCTTATTATTTTCTGTAGTCCCTAACTTTTAATCGATCGAGTTCAATCTGCCGTTTTTGTTTCCCCGAATATGATTAAATGAAATTGGATATTCTCGTCCGAGCTGTGTCTCCGATAGCGAATACGAAATTCGAGATTGATCGCTCGATTCGTTCTTTTCAATAATAACAGATTTTTTCCTGGAAAATTGCTCTTCAACTGGATTGATATCAAATCTTATGATCTAGCTTATAAGAACCTTACAAAACTTTAATGTTTAATTCTTATCTGAAATTAATAGTTAATAATAGTAAAAAACTTACTTAAATTGTACGATGGAAAGTAATGTCGAAGCATATTTGATCTCTCATATTTGTTTGCAATATAGCGTTGTTTTGTCAAAGATGAGACACGAGCGAGCTCCCTTGTAACCAGCAAATTGCTTTAAATGCCAAATTGAAATTTCTTAGCACCGCGTAAGCTTACATTAGCTACTCAGTCCCGTTGCCTGAATACCTGAGAAGTATGGCGCATCACTTAGCTGCAATACGGCTGGTAGCTGAAACTAAGGGTTGGTCACGTAATTCCTCACCAGCAAACTTGCCGCATTATCCGTTGCATTACGTTCGGCAGCCGGGCGTTAGCTTCCAGCCGGCGGACATTAGGTTCATGCAAGCTAGGAGAGTCTACAAGAAGCACGCAACAATCTAAATCAACAGCGACATATTTACAGTGTGGAGTCGTACAGTTTACGATGTGAATTTCAAGAGAGACGTGCAAAGCATTGGCTGATCTTAATGTTGCAATTTTCGCGCAAATTTGTAACATACAATAAACTTGAAATTTTAACATGTGATAAGTAAAAGACTAAGTTATTAAATGTCAATAACAGCGATGTATATTTAGATCAAAAGTTAAAAAACTTTAAAACTCGTCATTATGAGTAGCGATTTTTTTCAATTTACGACTAATTGCATTTACAAAGTGAAATCAGCATATCGATAAGAATTATTCTGGATAGACCATATAGGGCTTTTTTTAAAAAGATCGACTTGATCGACTACTGTATAAACAGAAAGATTATAATTCACCCCTTTTTAATTAATATACAATTCCTATCGAAGTGCGAATCAGAAGACGAATATGTAAATAATGGGGGGGAATGTTTTGTTATCGCTTTATGAGGTGATATTTTTACTTTCAAATTGCATCCGATTCTCATTTTCACGCCGTAGCAATGAGGAACAGATACATCATGTCGTATCGGAGGAAGCCATCAATGCTGGAACCAGGAAGCCGTCCAAAGTTCTCTAACGATGATATATCGGGGTAGCACAGGACCCCTAAGTTGTGGCCATTTTGATATGGTGTAACGCTACTCCTTTCCCATCCTCCACACGCGCAACTCTTTCTTGCGCTATCCAGGAGAGGCATTAAGCCCTTTCCAACCCCTTGGAGTTACTGTTACGGTGACCGTGACAGATCGCCCGTCATAATCCAGCACTATGAAAAACATATAGCCGATCGAATGGCCGTTCAAAAGTAGTGCGTCCCATTTTTCGACCAAATGTCTGGCTCATATTACGTTCCTGAGATAACATGATCTTCATGATAAAGCTATCATGTGCGTATGTGTGTGTGTGTGTGTGTGTGTGTGTGCGTGTGTGATTGATCAGGTTCCCTTTGTTAAGATATAAATGGAAAAAAAATTAACATCTTTTTAATATTAAAACAGATAAGTAAAAGTTGTTTTTGTGCGATAAGGTATCATAATATATAAGAAAATATATATCTTACTGTAGGATAAGATATCGATTTGAGAAATTTTCTAATGCTCTCTTGGGCGTATTTCATGAATTTGTGTAATTAAATTAAATCTCATTATAATAGCTACAAATTAACATAATCGCGTACGTCGATTTGAACTGGAGTGGTTTGAAAAAGGTGATGCATTACATGGGAAAGTTGAGATCCGCGTTCCCAGTGCACGGCAATTTTTTTACAAAATTGTGCGATGGAGGGTCAACGGGGAGCTGTCAGGCTAGATTTAGTTTTCACAACGTTCGTCTATACTTTTGTGGAAGAGCACTTTCGTACGGTGATTTGCGACACTCTATCTCGGCGTCCTTTTACGCTGTCGCTCTTAGTTGGCGGAAATGTATGGTACATTACAATTCATCTCCGACTTCATTGCCGTCGGTCGACAGGAATTTGCTGCGTAACGTCTTTCAGCTGCCCCGACCGTTTAATCCGTAATGGAACAAAACATCACGCCACCAGGTATTCTGCTCATATTTCACTCGTCCTTCCACGTTAATGAAGCGTGATGTACCAGCATTTTCTTAATTATTTTTCTTACAGTGAAGCGATAAACTTAATTGACATTGAACAGTTAAGGTATTAAAAGTTAACTGTTTATTTCGTAAATTTTAATTTTTCTGAACTTTTAGAAAAATTTCTTTAACGCTAATAAATAATCTTCCTGTTTTGTTGCGGAAAGATTAAAGAACTATTTATCCTCATACTCTCAAATGTTTTAGAATAGATACGTGTCATCTCTATATCGTCGATCGATTATTTATTGATCTACTTATATGTAGACCCGATATGGCCGATATAGAAAAGCTTTTTAGATAGAGGTCTTCAGCGATAACATCGCGTTGATAATTTATAGTTATCCATAGACTTCATCGATAAATGATGTAGTTTTGAAAAAATTACCGCGCCGAGATTAATCCACGATTTTACCCGGCGGAAAGAGAGTCTTCCATTTCGGTCGCGTTGCCGTTTCGTAATTAAATTTATGAGAGTTAACTGTTTCGGACTGTGCTCCAGCCATGCGACGAGGAAATGCACTCTTGTTCCCGTACATATAAACGTATAAAACGTGTCCACGTGCGTGCCCGCACGCTCGTCCGAAAAGTTCGCTATTTAACACCGGGCAAAAACGGGCAAACCCGCTTATAGCGAAGCACGACAACGCTCTAGGCCTCAGTGCGCGAGTCCGCTTTTGGCATGATCGATGCGTTTTATATTCTTCCCTCTCCCGAGGCTTACACCTCTCCGAATACTCTTCCGAGCTTATCCGCGGGTGCATTATTTCTCGCGAAAGGCTTGTAAATCGAGCGAATTGCCTCGTAACAACGAATTAATTCGCGCGCTGGCTGATCGCCATCTCGATTCTTAAATTACCCAATTTCCATGATCGTTCCGTAACTTCCACACGACCGTGAGAAACATTGAATCATTTGTTTTTTTTTGTTTAACAAAACTGAAAATTAGCAGGATTTAGTCAACCGGAATTAAAGATGTAAAATCTCAGTAAGCAAATCGGCAGAATGACAACAGATTGGCGGTAGATTTACTCAGATATTGCAACGGATCCAGTATCATATTTATGTTGCATGTCTCATGTTTTGCCGGCAGAGCCTGCCGATATAATCTGACAGCAGATTGTCAGCATAAACCATAAACCGAATGGAATTTGATGTCATTTCGTAAACGTTTAAATAAAATACATCATCGGAAACTGGCAGAGTCTGTTCAGTTTCTGCAGTTAATCTTCCATTATATTCTGTTAGCAAGTTCTGTTACCTATATTTCTGATGACATTCTATCGACGAAATTTACAGCAGACGTTTCAAAATTTATTTTTGATAGATCGACCTATCTGGGATGGTGCAACATGACCTCATTAATATGAAAAAGTTAAGCAAACGTTCGGCTACGTTACGTCGACTACGCTGCAATTATATATACAAAGTAAACAAATGTAGGATTTCCTACCGCGAGTGCGGCATGTTAAGATCGTTTATCTACACGCAACTTTGCGAACGTAACAGCACGGTGCTGGATTTGACGAAATGCTTGCTTTAGAAATGCTGTTCGAAAGATACCGAGAAGATATATGCGCGTGTAAGAGCACAAGAGATTATAAATAGCCCGGTTATATATGATTGTACGCTATATTGTACATCATTTTTTTAATGAAACATCCTTTTCGAGTAGCAATGCGCGACTAACTTTTTCAAAACTTAGCAAGAATTTCGCGAAAGTTGAACGTTATAATAAGAATTGCAATATTTGTCTATTACGAGACTTCCGACAATTATAATAGGACATGGTAGAAATACGTTCGTAATTCGTACATTTCGTACGGTTTACCGTAGCTTGTATCGATTTTGTCATATTTGATGACGTGTCGTATAAAAATTTATTTGGTTTCGTGATTTATTTTTAACAATTTCTGACGCGGTTGATTATTTAGTAACTCAAGATTATGTCATTTTTACTTCAATAGTTTGTGTAAATTAAATAGAAGTCTGAAATATTATGTTCAAGATAAGCAGGCATGCTAATAGAATAAATGCATCTAGCATGTTTTATGTAGCTCTAATTTTTTTTAATTTTCTTAAATTACGAAGAAGAATATTATATTATGCGTTATCTAATTGATGTATCTTAACGATCACTATTGTGGTGGCATGTAATGGACATTGCTGTTGCATTTGCAAATATTCTTAATATCTGTAGCGTTATCTTTTGATAAGCTCAGAATATATATATAATCGGCATACTGCAAAATTCTCATTTAACCCTAGAATCCATGACTGGGGTCGATTTCGACCCCAGGCGAACTTTGAACTACGCTCCTGAGCTAGCGAGTGACATTATCGACTCAGGACCTGAACCATAATTCATTTCAACTTTCTAAAAGTAGGGTTATGTCGGGCGCAGCGTTAGTTGTTCGCTAGCAGTGAAGTAGCACAGTCGTAAAGCGGGCGTGGGGTCGATATCGACCCCAGTCGTGACTTGCCGTTTGAGTTTCGTCACGGTAAGCTAATTTTATTTTTTCGCTAGAATCAATATATTTCATGTATTATTACGTAATCTGAGCATAAATAGTCATAAATATTATTTAAGACGAAATATCACACAATTTAGTCGGTAAAAATCCCGTTGCCTATAGAAGATTGACATTTCGCAGAAAATGGCTGGGCGATATAATGTTTCATTTTTTTCATATTTTTTACTATTTTGTATCAAATAAAAATGAAATAATACTTAAAATACAATTTTTTATGGTTTTTTCATCGACTTTTTCCGTATTTCAACTTTGCGAATTTCTTCATCTTTATAGTCCCAAATAAATATACTTTTTGAACAGAACATAGCGATGACAATTTTTTTCTAATAGTCTAATGTGTCCTCTTTAAAACCCCGTTTGAAATTTTAAAATCGGTTGATTACAAAAAAAGATACAAATTTTTGTTTAAAAAAAGAGGTTTTTGCTGATTTTCTGCGTTTTTCAGTCTTTAAATGGATTTTTCACTAACTAAACTTGAGTAAAATTAAATTTACCGTATACCATTCTCTTCGTTATTAAAAAACGAAGAAATTCATGTAGGTTTAAAGGCCCTTTATTTCTGTAGGACCGGTTTTACGATCAAATAAAGCGTGGGGTCGATATTGCCCCCAGTCATGGATTAGAAGGTCAAAAAAATGTATCATGGATTCTAGGGTTAATACCTGCAGCGTCATCTCTTGTTAAGTTTAGCATCTAAGAGCCTCCGCACAAGCTCTCGTATGGTAACGTAACGTAGATCAACGCACAAGAAACGTATAACGTCGTAACGGCCGTAACCAATACGTTTCTTGTGCGTTGGCTCACGTTATGTTACGCTACGTGACCACGAGAGTCTTGTGCGGTGGCTCTAATTTTGTCGCAGCAAACTGAGCAAACATCAATTTCATGTTGGTGGCGTAATCTCTTGGCGAACTTAGGAAAACTAATCGGCATTGTCGCAAACGGCAGTTTTATACCCATAATGCCATCTCATAGCCAAGGTACAAACGTACGTCTCTTAATTTAATTCGTGATGAAACAACTTTTCGCCAAATCTTTTAACAAGTATCAAAGTAGTAGATTAATTTGAACTCTATACCGGTGAATTTTAGTACAATCGAGGCTTATAGATGCAGGTTGATTCGAAATTGTGATACTGTATTTCCGAATTCTAATCTTTTGCATTTCAAATTATCTCGACATTGAAACACCCGACGTCGCGCGCTGCGCGCATTTTCTCGGCCGCCGCCGCCGCCCGCCGGCGCCGCCATGACAGATGCGGTAGCGCGAACGACAGATTCGGAACGTACGATCGCTCCGTAGTTAATCGCGAATTTTACCCGTTCAGAGTGTATAACGAGCGCAGGTTTTCATCGGGAGTGCAGGTTAAAGTAAGTAAAGTAACGGGCGATCGTCGGAACGTATCAGTCGCGGGCGTTTGCGAGCAATGCCGTTTCATCGATCGCGATCGACGCAATGCAGGTTCGAAGCTAATCCAGTTACGGTAAATATAGATTCCGATCGATGTGCAGACGTAAGCCTTGTCTTCTTTCGGGAGATTCAAAGCGCATACTCTTTATTAGATATAATATATTGTAATTAAGTTTAAATTGTGATTGTATTACGCGCATCTACTGCGCCTAATGGAACATTTCTAGCTAGAAATGGATAATATTATTCTCGTAGTTTGCTAAAAAACGAAGGTAGAAGGCATTTAATTCTCGTCGCTAATTATTCTAATCATTTCATGTTTCAGAGTATCTCGTCGTATTGTTCGTCTCGTCAGTCGTCGACATGGCCGGCAACCGTCGCGACACCGATCATGGACGCGTCGCCGCGCGCCGGCGCCGCGGCGTGGCGTTACGCGTCATTTCGGCCGCCATGACAGTTTCGGCAGCGCGAACGTTTCGGAACACGGAGCGCGGTCGCTCCGTAGTTGATCGCGAATTTTGTCCGTTCAGAGTGAATAACAAGCGCGAGTTTTCGTCGGGAGTGACGGTTGTAGTGACGAGTGATCACCGGAACGTATCAGTCGTCGGAGATCTTCATAAGCAACGCCGTTTCATCGATTGCAGTCGACGCAGTTCCGTGGCCGAAGCCGATCCAGCTCCGGTGAGTACAAATTTCGATGTCACAAGCATGCAAAAATGACCTTTATGTTCATACAAAAGAAATTGAAAGTGGCGTACATCAAACGTAAGATCTGAAATTGAAATCATTGTGGTTATATAGTGCGTGCCCCCTATACATTTAATAAAAAATTTGCTATTGGATATTACGTCGTTAGAGCACGTAAATACGACAGTCTAAGTCCGGTATTCATAGTCTTCAAGATCGTCTTAAGTAATGTCTTAAGGTGCTAATACGGCTCTGTGATTGGTTCATGACATCTTAAGATTGAACTTAAGACGGTCTTAAATAACTATGAATACCGGCCTAAGAGTAATATAACAGAATATATCATATATAAACGCGCGACAGTTAATAGAATGTAAACGCGCGACAGTTTCGTCAAAGAAGTCCTAATAATATTGTTGTAGGATATACCATATCTCGAATGTTTTTGTCAAGTGAATTCCGTGCGATCGTAGTATTATTTTCACAAATGTTTTTTATAGTATCACAATGTATTTTATATTGAATGAGCATGAATCAATTGAAATATGTATATTGGGGAAACGTTATTAAATTAGTTAAATTTTATTAAATTTTAATTTGTTGTAGTTAATGTTGCGATTGTTACATTTACAACAATAAGTGCGTAAATTAATTGAAATCTGCATTGTGTAAATTATGCTGTGGTCGCTGCGGTTGTAAAGATAATTTTTTATATCAAATTACAATTGCAAATTATATATATTGAGATGATATAAAAATAAGCATAATAATACTACTGGGAGTTCAAACAAAATAACGAATATTGTGACAATCGTTATATTGTGCACAATCGGAAATGGATTTTAAAACATAGATACAATTTTTTTATTTTGAGTCCTTTACAATACCAAGACGTTAGAAACGCGTCTATATATTTGATTGAAAATGCATCAATGGAAACATCAATCGTTAGAACGCCAAGTAATTAAATTCGCAATTAATCAAACAATTTCTTCACTGAAATTTTACTGAAAGATTACTGAAATAAAAGTAAATGTGTACACAAAAGAGATATTTTCGTATAATATTTATTTAATATAATATAGCTACAGTTATAAGACATGATCTAATTATTATCGTGGTTACAGAAAAAGAGATAGTAATGTTTTTCTATTTATATACAATTTTTTACACACACATAGATCATTCATATCATACTTACAATTTCATCCAATTTAACTCTTTGACTACAACATGCAAAACATCTCTAACATTTCCGAATGAAAGGAATATCGATATAGATAGATCGAGTAAATCGAAAAAGTTAATTGAAGAGTTTTAATTATTTACTTAAAATCTTACTCATTTCTTAATATAGCATTCTCAATCTTAATTATACATATACATATACACACATATGTATGTTCGTAGTCATAGAGTTAATTTTTTCAACATAAAGCTATAATGATGAAACATCATAATACGCTCAAACATTGAATGGTAACATATGCTTGCCTCAAAAGCAATATAAAAATATTGATATCTTTTGATATTATATTGTGTACAGTCTATATATACTAGTTACATAGTTGTAACAATCAAAAAATTAGTGCTTATACACGAGATATTTATATACGATCACACGTATTAAATATTCGGAATATTGTAGATATTTCATGTTGCACATAAAATAATGTCACAGTGGAATGTTTACTTAAATAATAAGAACATAGCCTTTTGTAGTTAAAATGTACATGTGGCAGTATATAATAATTTAATATTTTGCGAAGAGAATCATAGAGGATATACGGCAACCGTGCACTTAGATATCGCTAATTATTCTATAACAAAATAAAAATCATCGCGGATATACGATGAGTCATTGTAGTAATGCAGATAAATGTAATTCGTTAGCTGCGGTATTGAGTAACATTGTTACTATTTCACGTAGAGCACTTTATCGAAAAATCGTAACGATTTATTATGCAGGATTATCAGTGGATCTATTAGAAATAGGATAATCGAAGCACATTGTTGCTAGGGAATCTGCAGCGTACTTTCGTTCTTGTTGTGTCGTTTTCAGCCACTGCTTATGCTCACATAAATAAGGATATAAAGGTACCACTAATACGCTAATATCGTCCACCGATGCTATAGGCGAGGACTTTTCATCTGTCTCGTTGGAATTCTCCGGTTTTCCCATCCATACTCTACCGATTAATCGACCTCTTGCCGCTTGCACCAATTCTTGAGCACCCATTGTCAGTCTAAACCAAAGAATGTATATAGTACCTTATTTCAGTTACATTGTTGTTCATTTTTGTGTATATACTTCGCAATAATACCTATATTCTAATGATGGAGTATCAGGTGCAAGAGTTTTTCTAAGTATAGCTGCCGCTGTTTTGTCCGTTACTACATCCCAAAGTCCGTCCGTGGCGATAATAATGCAATCTCGTTCGGTAAGATTGCAACTGTCCAATTCCAAAGATTGTACTTCAGGTTGCGATGATAGGAACGGTTTGATATTAACACCGGTATTTGCTGCTTTCAAACCGTGATCTCCAAACCCTCTAGTCACGCCTATCGTTCCCATTACTCTGCTCTAAACGTCATGAAACAAACTTACTTAATACCATAAACAAGATTATTTTAATTTGAAATTATATAAATTATTGCTCAACTGCACGAAAATGTACCCTTTTTCCATGTCCCGAAATAAGCGGTAGTTTTAAATCAGGATGCGTTAAAGTTTTATACGCCCAACCTGTCATAAAAGGTTCTCTGTACAAAACCATAGACCCCAGTTCCTTCTGCAACGGTCTTTTTCTAAATTCCAACGGAGTGAAATGACCTTTGAGCAACTCGTTGCTTCTTAAAAAACCTAAAGCTCTAACACGATTTGATTCAGAATCTGGAGTATGATCTCTAGTAAGAGCACGTTGTTCCTCTCCCAAAACCAATACAGCCCTGGTCGTATAAGAGAGAACAATTATATTTAATTCAATAATATTCCATATATAGCAAATATATAAATATGTATGTATATAAATTATAATATAACCTGGAGTCACCAGCTCCTGCTGCATAAAGCCTTCCATTAAGAAATAAAATTGTAATAGCCGTACAACCACCACCACCATTTTGAGCTTGCATCTCCACCATTTGATCCATTTGTCTATATGCTAATTCTATAGCACCTGTAACTAGATCTCTTCCCTTAATCAGTTCATTTTCATCTTCATTCAATAGCATATTGCCTGGTATAGCCAGTAACCTTTCCTGTTTTCAAATAGATCATTAATATAAGTATTTCACATAATATGTGTATATATTGAATTATCTTTGACAATTTTGTCAAAAATAGCGCATACAAGAATTATCCTGTGTAGATGTAATCGTGCCGTAAGAGCCACTTGGTACCCTGCGTGTCCGTCGAACATTGAAAACATGACATAAGGCAGGGTGACATTAATGTCCGACAATTTCAAGTCGCCACGTGTTGCTGAGGCTTGATCCTCATTCCATGTACTTTTGCCAGCATTTATACATTCTGCGTAGCCAGCACACCACGGCAAACGGCTAAGATCTCTCGGAACTATTATAGGCCTTACTCTGTGATCTGCACTCACCTATTTAATACAGTCATTCAATATGTATAATTTAGGCAAATATCAAATACCATTACAATCAAATTATCAGTGTTTGAAAAATATATAAATCAATTTGCTATATAATTCATATAAGAAATACCTGTGTCTCTTCAGCTGTCAATCCTAGAAAACTTGGACGGCTGTAAGGCTTATTTTCCACTTCTACCACGTAATTAGAGTTAATATAGTCTGCCATATCATTATCCGAATCATTAGGGTACTGCAGGCCAAGCTCGCTTGCGCCCACAGCACTCATTAATACTGACTTAAAGCGGTTGAACATTTTTCTTTCTTGACTTATGCAGCGCTAGGCAAAGATTTGATTGATACTAAACTTGATAAATAGTATCATATACTTTGGTCAATCAGCATACTACCAAAGTGTTCGTAGATATTTGTTTCTTGAAGTAACGATATGTGATAAGTGTCAAAGCTGATTAATCTCTGGAAACCTGGTACTTATATGTCAAAATGCCTGTCAAAGACAAATGCTTACATTAAGAGAGAATCCGTTTAAGATAATATCGGTCCTTATCGTGAACACTTTCATTTCTCTAATACGATAGTACTTACTGCGATCGCATTCAGCAATTATGTTTGATTAATGTCATCTTGTTGACAAACACAATTGTCAACAATTGTCAACAGCACAGGTTATACTGCATTATATTATCGCATTGACAGAACGTCGTCGGTACGCTCATCTAGTGACATCTACGCGATACCCTCAGTAGATCTTTAATGGATTGCGACGATATCGTTGTCGAATGCGCTGGATGATGGCGCATGGCGCATCGCGTTTAAAATCGCTGTCATACCGCATGCGCTGTCAGTAAACAAATGTAAACAAAGCAGGCAGGAATTGTCGGTGACGCGAGAATTATACTTTATAATCTTTACAAGAATTAAGCTATACTATTTATGTTGTATCTGATAAATGAAGTAAGTATCTTCCACAATCATAAATAGTGTCAACTGAAATTTCGATCAGTTTTGTGCCAGTAGGATGGCAAAAGTAACCTAAAAGGTTATTATTGACTAATTTTCTTTATTAAATTCGCTTCTTTTAATTGCATTATGTAATACATTCTGCATAACTTTCTTTTTCCGTTTTCTTTTTAACGTGAATATAAATTTTCTTCTTGACACAGAATGTAAATTAACACAATATGGTTATGAGAGATCTGTTAACCTATACCTATACATTTTTCAGATAAAAATATAAGAAGGGGATTGTTTCACAAGTTAATTTAGTTTATTCTGCTGATTGGTATTTATTTAGATTGAAGGAAATATTTCTTAAACAACATAAATATGTCTAAAGCTAAACACAGCGTAAGCAACAACAAGGTAGTTATCGACAATTATATTTATAGAACATCATCTTGGTTTAAATTGTGAAAATTACACAAAAACATTTTTAGTACACGTTATTTTAAAGATTACTTCGTTATTAGGAATACAGCAGTGCATCTTCTTGTACATCTTCGTCACTATCATCGGACGAAGAAGAGATTGATGCAAGAGATTTAAAACCAATTAGAGATTATTTGTCTGATCGTAGAGAATTATCCCGACAGCTTTTTAAATCTGTTAAATCAGAAAAGATTCGTCTTATGTTGCCGCAGGTTCTTAAAGTGAGTTATGGCATGAATTGTTTAAGCTAGTTTAATAGTTTTTATATGAAAATATTCGCTCAAGCACAAGTAATATATATCATGTGTTATTTATATAGCAAATGGATTTAAGTGAACTCGAAGAATGGTGTGAGAGTGAGTTAAAGGGTATGTCTAAAGCTCGAATATTATCTATATTAAATGGCAAACCTATGTTGGAATCCTCAGACACAAGTGAAGTTTCTGATAATTCAGGTATATAAATATTAGGTATTATGGCATAGAATTTAAATTTTGTAGAATAATCTGCTCACACACATTTATATCTTCTATAACAGGACCTTCCTTAGAAATCATTTCTGATACAGAGGAATGGTTAACCGAAGATGATTCATCCAAAAAGGAGAATGGTGGGAAAGGAAAGTTAAAAAGAGATAAAACAAAAACTAAAGGGAAAACACAAGTTAATAAGAAAAATAATTTAAATAAGTATAATGTTAAACCAAAGTGTAACATTAAAAGCGAAAGTAATGATAAAACTGAGGATGTTAAAATTAAAAAGGAAGACGACAAAGATAAAGGAAAAGAAGGAGACAGCTTATTAGATTTATTAGAATTAGAAATGCGAGCTCGCGCCATAAGAGCTTTGATACGAAAAGAGGAAGATATAATTCCACCTATTAATCCATCACAAGCAAATGGCAGTAAAGCAATAGAAAATAATACTGGAACATCTCAAGATGTTGATGACAAAGCGAAAGAGAATTGTCGGAAGCAATTAGAAAGAATTATTGGTTCTCAGCAAAGTAACAAAGGCGAGGAAGAAGATGTTGTTTTAGTAATTCCTAACCCTGCTCCAGTTGTCGAATTATTATCTAGCGATAGTGATAGGGAAGAAACACGAATAAATCAAGAGCTGAAAAACGAACGTGCGTCGAAAGCTGGAAAATCCACGAGCAATTTAGATGAAAATTCTATTAAAACCAGCACCCAAGATTCGAAGGAAAGAAAAGAAACTCAAGAAATAACAGAGAAACATAGTAATACAAGTACTGTGAATAAAACGCATCTAACTAACACAAGCAAAGCAATAATGCCTGAGAGAAACGTAGATATAAAAAACAATGTGTTATCAATATCGATTTCTGCGGATAACGTTGCCGAGAGACGGAAAAAATCGAAGAAAAAGTCACGCGGGAAATCCCAACTTGCTTCTACAATTACGACCTCTTCAGAATTAAAAGAGATTGATATTACTGATATTACAGAAAAATCAAGTAATGAAAGTATTAATGTTAAATCGAGAACAAATCCTTCTGACGAAAACGAAATTATTGTTGAAGAAGAAAATAAGACAGAACAGAAAGTAGCAGAAGAAAGTAAAGTTGAAGAAGAGAGATCGACAGATTTAGATGATATTGATTTAGATGATTACTGTGAAGTTATGGATATAGAAAATAGCGATGAGGATAAAAGTCAAGACACAGTTATCATCCTTTCTGAACAAGAAAATAAGCAGTCTGTATCCCAAACCACTGTGCCAAAATCGGATTCAGCAGAAACTTGGGCGTCGCGTTATTATCAGACTGACGACGTCCAAAATGTAATAAAAGAATCGAAGATACAGTCTGAGATTCGGAAACGTTTAAGGGAACGTCAAAGATTATCCAAGCTGAATAAATCACCAAACTTGAATGTATCTGCACAGCCATCGACAACTGATGCAAATGCTACATTTGAGAAAGCTCCAACAGGATCGGTAGAAGAATATTTGGCTTTGAAGCGTGCATTAAATACAAATATTAGTAACAGTAATAATATTACCACGCAAGTACAATGTTCTAGTGACATTAATAATGATACTATGCAAGATACTCCTGCAGTTACTAATTCTGATAGTGATATTAAAGAAAAAGAAATTCTAGTGCAAGATGAAAGTATTTCTTCCCATCAAGAATGCACAGATAATGACAAAGAAACTGTACAAGAAACTGTGCAAGAAACTGTGCAAGAAACTGCACAAGAAACTGCACGAGAAACTGCAATCTCCGAACCTGTTACTGCCGAATCAACGGAAGTAGTCACTGATACGGAAACTAGTACACAACCTAATTGAATCCAATGAAATTTTACTCAATATTAACGTCACTCAATATTAAATAACAATTTTTAGAAAAATATTTTTCAAAAATTATACAAATATATATATATATATATATATATATATATATATAT
>NW_020216518.1:315560-363919 GCF_003070985.1 Temnothorax curvispinosus | reverse complement strand
TATATATATATATATAATATAATATAAAATGGTGAGAATATATATAATAGAAAAAAATTTGAACTATGGGAAATTTTGGATTTATTACACATTTACTTTGCTATATAATACAGTAGAAATCATCATTTATTAAGAAGTGTTGACATTTTGTAAAAATTCTTGACATATTAATGATTCCTATTTAAAGAAAAAATAAAAGTACAGCTAATATTGTAATTTTAACTTGTGTACCACAGGCCTTTTTTCAAATTCATGCATGCTTATCGCATACTCATCTAATGTTTGTTTTAATTTAAGGTTTGCATGATTATAATTCAAAGAAATATTTTATATCTTCATTATTACAAGTTTTATAAATAAATTCAGTTAATTGTTCTTCAGCAATATTTTTAACATTAATTTCAATATTTTTAACAATTTTGTCTTGCCACTTTTCTGTCAACCAAGTAAATATTGTGGATGCTAAACTATTGAGTGGACCTAAACCAGTCATTTCTAGGTTGATTTTGCCAAATTCCACTTTGACGTACTCCAAATTTACGCCGCACGTTTTGTCATAATTAATGACTAGTCTTGCTGTCATTGCTAATCCATCGACAGTTCCGAGGATATTGCCACTGATCGTGGTTGGTCCAATTTCAAGCTGTATATCAAGGCAAATATTATAATTTAGGAAAAAAATGAATCTTTTATGTCTAATATTTTTACCTTGTAATAATCATACTTAAACTTAGCCATGGAAAGTCCAAAGCTAGTTTGTATAATGTGTGTTTGCCCTATGTTAGACATAACTGCATCTTTCGTTCTCTTTAATGTCGAGAGATCTCTGAAAAATTAATTATCTTGCAGAAAGTAGTGTTCAATAAAAATATTATGCAAAAAATATTAATTTTCTCGATTGTATTATGAGATAATAGTACTCACTCGAAAATTCCGTTATCTGTTTCGAAATGACATTTTATCATTCCAAGTACTATGTTATATGTTTTTATTACACCAGGAATTTTAATTATGGATTTTTTATTCTGCTTAATATAATTTATCACTTTTTTTAGAAGAATGTCCATAGGAACGTTCAACAAAATTGAGGGGGTCCACCATGTATCTTGAAAAAAGGTGAAAATTACAAAAATGAATAGATTTACTAGATTTCGATCAATGAAATCATAGATACTTTAGTGAATTTTCTCACTTTTGGAATTTTCATCTTTTTTCAAAATATATGGTCGACGCCGTATTACTACGGATAACATAAAAAGAAAAACGACGAGATATTCTTTTTTGAATAAAATATAATATAAAAATAAAATTAATAGGACTACTGCAACCGTTAGGTTGTTAGGACGAATAATATGAAGTATATTGTATCCATATGCTTCATATCTACTGATATTCTGAAGTTGTTCTGCCTTTAATGCTCTTATTTTTTGACAAGGAAGCTCTTGAGCACAAGATTGAACGTAATAAATAATCGTTTTTTCCACAGCCTTTGGTAGATTAGTACTAAAAGAGAATATCCATTTGATAAAGAAATTTCATTAATACATTAGGCTCTATGGCCCATTAACTTAACTTATCTTATGAATTTTAATTCTTTGACAGCCTCTTAACTTCAATTAAATGTTAAGGAAAAAATTATTGTAAAAATTATCTACATTTAAAATATCTAAAAAAATATGATTTTATAACTAAAATCTAATTATTGATAGATTTTATATATTATATGTAGAATTTAATTTATTGTCTGTTGGATTCATGCTAAATTCAGCTCTATGCACAAGTTTATCAATAATTAGATCTTATGAAATTATATTTTTTAAATCGTTTTAAAATAAATTTTTCTTTATCAGTCTAATTTGCAAATTTTTCCCCGGAGAAATATCTTATTTTATTTCCGTAATAAAATTTTTAAAGAGTTTCGTGTCTTACCTGCCTTTGATATTCGTCGGTAAAAATAAGCGACAGTCTTGGACTGCATAATCTTTTTTGCTTAGTTTCTGTAACGATGGAAAGCCGAGGATAATAATTATCGGACGGGCGAACTATAATTATCTTACAAAGCGAATAGTCGCGCTCAATTTTCTTCCGGTCGTTATTTAAACGATTATGGAGCGTTAAACTTACTTGAAGCGTACCGATTCCTAAAATGATACCACTAGCATTCCAAGAAAGTTTTTCGGATGAGATATACTGTTGAGTCACCGGATATTTAGGTGACACATATCCTGAAAAATGTAATCCTTTGTAATTAATGTAGCCTGGATATCGCAGGATAAATAAAAACAGAATAATATTGGCAGACGTGAAAATTGGTATTAAATTAATTATATAATTGATCAATTTAATTAGAAATTTACACATGTGTTAACTGAATTAATTTCTGCTTTGTCATCAGTTTTCTATTGGAAGCTTCAATATTTACCATAATTAAGGTAGTTATTAAGGTACTTATTAATATTCAGTAATATATTAAGGTAATAACACAGTTTATCTGACAATATAATAATCGAAAAAAAGATTATATTTCAAAATTTTTTTATAGAAAAATTGATTTTTAGTAGATTAATAATTACCTTTGAATTCTATGACGGTTTCGTTGAAGACAACATTCACTGGCTTTATTTCGGGATAAGAGAAAATTCCGACGTGTGGGTTGTGCCTGATTAATAATTCGGTGCCGTAAACAACATGTTCGTTTTCAGTTATTTGGACCGTGAAACTATCCGGCTGACTGCATACTGAGACACAAACATTCGGGTCGTAATAACAATTTTTATAGTTATTCGTGTGGAACCGCTCATATTGACGTCATATAAAAAGGAATTTTGTGCGATAGTACATATTAGATACGTCTAAGGTCGTTTTGTATATAATTTTGATCACTTGTCGCGATTGTGGTAAGGTAAGATAATTATGACGGCCCTCACCTTCCAGCTATTTGTCACGTTGCGAAAGGTTGAGCGGAAACATTATTTTTACGTTATTGCATTTAAAACGAAATTATCATGATGTCGCAAACTGAACTCGGGAATTACGTCTTACATATCGTGAAGTTTTATTTCCGAACGGATGTAAATCATCTTTTCCAATTTGCAACAGGATTTATGTATGTAGGGTAAACTGAGGCGAATCGGATCAGTATAAGCTTTGAGACAGTTTTCGTTAATATTTTGTTTCAAACAAGTTGTTTTATTGTGCCAGCTACTTCCGTACATTCCCCCCCCCTCCCGCACTGGAAATAATAGACAACAGCTCTGTATTGCGTATAATTTAGTGTCAGTCGACGATTGAATCATAGAAGTGTAGAGATCGCGAGTGCACGAAGACATTTTGGCGCTAATGTAAAATCACGATCTCAATTTTGTGATTTTGTAACGAAAAGATAAATTGAAACTTATGCAAATTAAATGATTTTTATAGTGTATAGTGTATAGTTTGCTAAATCAGTCTAGTAAGTAGTTTAAATAAAATTATTCCTTTTATTACCTTTTTATCGAGAAAGAAAAATTAATCCGACTTGCCTCGGTCTACCCTACAACTATCAAATCAAATTCAATGAATTAAGCTGTTTTTTTTTTCATTACTTATAATAAGCAATCTGCTCCTTATTTTGTTACGAATGATTTTTAACTTCATGTTGCTCCATTTTTCTATAGCAAAGAAGCATTTACGAAAGAATATGTTGCATAATGCCGCTGTAGGCACTACGGGAGATTTTATATGATTGCGTGAAAGGCAAGATCAAGAGAGAGAAATTGTATTATAGATAATATATGATTTGCCGCATTGCCGAACCTTATATGTTATTTGATTATCAAGATAGCGTACTGTTTTATGTATTGAAATTCGATTTTAGCATAATAATATGCTTTTCCTTCCTGATCTTTATCGATCTTTGAAAGTAATTGCATTTTGAAAGGGATTTGTTGCACAAGCACGAATTCGTCGTAAGAATATATTTTTTTTAATTTGCGCGCGCTGTAATTTCTGTCAAGTGCGCTTAAGGAGTGACACCTTCTAATTAAACCTTTTGAACAAGTTTAAGCGATCTCCCTCGTTGTTTCGCGACGCGGGAGGTTGCGGAAACGTACGTATTAATCTGCATATCATCGCGCGCATCGCGATGTAATTTTAAACCGCGCTATTCTCCCCAAGTGCAACATTACACGGCAAAGTGGCTAACGTTACGGGAAACCGAGTCGTGACGGCGCAATTTCCTTCGCGTTTATATCCTAGACGAGGAACAAAAAGCCTCGCGGGAAAATCGCGCTCACGTGAGGCGGCCGGCAGAAGTAGTCCGCGCGAAAGTCGATGCACTTTTACACCGCGCCGGTAGTGATGCATAAGCGGTCCTGTACACGATCGAGGAAGTGCACAGAGTCGGTTGTAATGCGTAATCGTGGTTACTGCACTGCGAATAGCGTGCTGTACGGCGTATAATATTACGACACCATCGTGTACACAGCCCTCCGGATCTTCCCTAGAATTTCAAAGCTTTTCCGCGATGACATAAATGAAGCAGAAATCGACATAACGAAATGAGAAATATTGTCAACGCATTTTATCGTCGATAATAAGCTCGTGCGACATTTATATCGCGATTGATTTTTTTTCTTTTATTCTCGATTTAATTATTGATTGTGTGATGGATGATACAAATAGATCTTTTCCAATATTTTTATTCAATAAATTTCATTATTTTACTGCTGTTTAGTTTCTTTTTTGCTTTATAATTATTAAACGCGAGTTATCACATTTACATTTGCATCATATAGTAAGATTATTACTCGAATAATTCAAGTACCAAAAATTTGAGGAAAGTCAAAATAAAGATTATGTAAATGAATAATTATTTATGTTATTTCGTTATCAACGGATTTTTGAATGACGATAAAGTAAGTTTAATTCTTTGTTGCATGGTTGTTTAATCGCGTAATATACTGTTTACTATAGACGTTCTTCTTTGATGAAAGTTAAACTTGATAAATTTAACCGCACTTTTTGCGACGCGGTTTATAAGAATTCTGGGAATTTACATTCAGATATTACGTAAAAGAAATTAAGGTAAAAACTTCGTTGAATTATTTCAGTCTACTTGTACCGTCCGATATTACTTACCTATCAGCTGCGACGGCTCTCCCGCGGATCGATATATTATTGTTACCAGCGCAATTAGGAAAAACCACGCGGACCGACTAGAACTTCCAGACAATACGACCATTTTCTGCGGTTTAAGATTAAATGGTCAAGTTGGGAGAACATAAAGCTGTGGCTTGTGGTTAACAGTAGAAGTTTGATCGGTCTTAAAGTAAGCAAGAAGGAAGCAATGCGCGTGTTAGTTTTTATTAATAAACTGAAAGAAGTATATTGAAACATCTCTATAATTACGCCAAATAATAAATCCGCTTTAAATCAAAGAATATAATAACAATTTTGATCCGATTTTCAAAAGAGAAAGAAGAAAGAGATTATTAAGTGATTCACGATATTGATCAAATTGACTATACAATAATTATCTAACAGTCTAACTGATTCGAAGAAGGCAATCTACAAAAACAGTCTTTTAATATCAACATGACATATCAGTAAGCAAACAGATATCTCTCTCTTGCTACAGATATCTTTGTTCATGAATTTTCAAATAACGGTCGTAACATGATACAATTTGATCAGCTTCGTGAGTCACCGTATATCAATTTTGAATATAGCATACTTTTCATTATTTTTAAAATTTAAAGTAATGAAGTTTATTTATTGTATACGCATATATATATAATTTGAACAGTAATATACACATAGGGTCTGTTTTTTTAGCTGCACTGGTGCACACTGATGCCGTAAGTTAAAGTGAAACTAAATAATGTACTTGTCTCACTCCAACTTATTGCACCAGTTCAGTCTAGTTCAGCCAGTGCAGCTAAAAGAAACAGACGGATATATACACACGTAAACATAGAGTATAGAGATACACAGTTAAAAAAAAAATAACAGTTTTTTTTTTACTACAATGGTTTATAGGATAATTCGTATCACACAAGACCTCCTGATCGAATAAATGCATTGGTTTTCTGTCATATTTATTTTAATGACGTTATAGGTATTTCTGTTCTAATAATATTGACTTCAATTGATAAAAATTTATACATTTATGTATAATGAATACAGAGATAAAACTTATCACTGATATTTTTTAGACAAATGGCAATACGTGAAACAAAAAGTCATACGTGAGTACATTTTTTGATAAATGTTTTTTTAAGATAAATGTGGGTAATGTGGGTAATAAAATAAATGTGGGTAATATACAAATAAATCTCTATTTTTATATGTAATAAATTGGGTGATTATAAATTTTATTAAAGGTTCCCATCTCTGCCAATTTGGCAGATTTTACTACAACTAAGAACTTCGGTAGGGCTATGCAAAAATATCGTAGATTATCTTAAATTGCGGGCCAATTAGAACCGTCCAATTATACCGATTTATTATGGTCCATACGCTCTTTTCACTCTTTAGGGTTATTACCTCCGTATTTCGGATCGATAGTGTGGCAATTTACTTGGCCGCTCGGCTAACCTCGGATTTATTACCATTTCGCACGTACAAGAATTAATGTGCAATTTCGCCATGATCAATTACTTCTAATTATAATAATAGACTGAGATCGGTTATTTTTACAGACAATTATTGCATTTATTGCAAAGAGAGAATTATGAAAGGAATATTATAATTTATGAGTTAAAAACTAAACTGTTTTTTTTTATTACTGATTTTTCAGAGTAGAGATTTTATATTCATTTTATACGATTTACAATGGAGGAATATCTGTATTCCACTTTAAATGCATGAGGATATGATGTTTGCTTTGAGATAAATATTCAAATGAGAGGCCACCTGTGGTAATAATTAAGAGAAAAAATAAAAAAATGAAGTGTGTGTGGGTGATTGAATTTCTATATATACATGTACACACGCATAAATATACACACATAGACGCATGATGTTAATGATTGCATAATTATTTAATTAAGTGAATTTATGGGAAGAAAAAATAATCGACTATTAATATTATTACAAAACGATGTTAATTAATTGCGTTTTTTGCAAATTTTATTCCGTTTGTATTGTATGGAACGTGCGTACACAGCCAGAAGATCAAAGAAAATATATTTAACATTGTAATCGAAAAACAATCCTGTAGTAAATGAAACAAATAATATCTATTAATACCGTTAACGTCATGTACTAATTAAATTGTTATTAGGAAGTTTTTGCAATATCGTTTTTCAGATACCGTAACCGTATCTGAAAGACAGTATTGCAAAAACTCCCTATTGAAACAGTTTTTTTCGTTTTATTATCATAGAAAGAAAAGACATATTTGATATTACGTTTTCTTTGATCGATATCTTGGAATTTCTTTTTTTGAGGTAACAAACTTTTACTTTGGTTACCTTATTACGAAAGTATAGTTTTACCAGTAAAACGCAAACTTTCTACATTATTGATAACATCAATATTAACGTTATGTCGATGATCATTTATTCTTTGTGCAAACAAGTGAGATTATCGAGATACGCGGATAGAAAGGATACTGGCACTTCTTTTGCACCTCGATAGAATATGTTTTTGCAATTCTATTAAAAATTAGACATTATAAAAATGCTATATACTTTTTAGATTCTAGAGATATATGTCAAACCATTATTGTCTCATTAGCTGTAAATTAGCAATAAATTTATCTTGAAATTGATATATCAGGAGATTTTTTTTAAGATAAGACTTACAGGCGTGTTAATATTTGTGTTATCAAATTGCAATCATATATGGCAGTATCGGCGCGTGTTTACGATACACTTTTCGCGAAAGAATAAGGAAATATGACAGTCGCGAAAGTGCATAGAGCGCAACGACCATCGTTTTCTGCCTTACTCAGCCGCGTCGCTTCTCCGCCCACGAGATTTCTCTAATTGAGCGCGATAAGATCGCCGTCTGGAATCTTATTAACGGCGTGGTTGCGACGTAACGAACATCCGTAAAAAGAAACAGTCGGGGGTCGCGCTCGCATAAAATCACGACGTAAAATTGCAGTTTCGCGCCGCATTTACATCGTAAATGTGCATTGTGCTTCGGGTTACGTCTATGGGAAATGTCTTGACGTAATACTATATTTGACAATTCAGAATTAATATCATCGATCTTAACATCCTCATTATGTGTTTTTTTTTTTTTTCAAATTCTTAAGAGACGTTCGTAACCAAGATTGATGCTTACATAAGTCACGGTTCCTCAAAATACAATGCAAAAAGTGCATGTTGCATAATTGAGACAAGATGTCAAGACGCACGCATATAGCTTTACTTGAGTGACACATTTGAAAGAAATGTAATTAAAAGTTAATAATGTTGGGCAAGTCAATATAAGACAATTTTTCAAGTGTTTTTTATATTTTGAGAGATAAAAAAATAATGCAACAGTGTTCAATAACGGTACATTTATCTTTGTATAGTTGGTAGGCAACTCCACGTTTTTATGATTACTATTACAGCCTTTACAATCTCCGAGAAAAAGCAATCGCGCGCTTTTCTTGAATGGTCTGCCGCTTGTTGAAGAGGATTGCATCACAGTTAAACGAAACAGCGTAGTCACCATGCATTTGCATATACTTATTATATAATCCTGCGTTCGGGGCTATACCGAATGTTTATAAACGTAACATGTGCATCTCAGTTTATTCCTGTATGCACATTCGCGACTAATCGAAGAAATCTCTCTTCCCTTTTACGCGAACTTCCTAGGCTATTAACTATGATTACCTGGCACGCAGCGTGTTAGATAACTCGGGATTTGCTCATCGACCGACTGTGCGTGTCTCGATCAGCGTGTAACACTTTTGCACACTCGTAAGAAGATAAATTTAGTCGAGGCTTCACTTGACGTCTATACCATCTCAGATAGAATGATGTTTATCAGTTTGACGTTTATCTAATCGATTATATAGGTGATATTGAACGTGTTGCTGTCCCATGACCAAATTGATTTTCGCGACCGTAATAATGGTATAGTTCACCTATAACGAAAGTATCGTTCCCTGCGGCACCTAAATAAATAAATAAATAAAGGCGTACCGACGTTGCTACTCATAATTTCGCCAAATTGCATTGGGCGTACGAGCGATGCATTTCTCGATGCATATGTAACGCAAGCGTGACGGTCTCCCTCGTCCCAGGAGCCAACTTCCTTGGATTTTAAGATCGCTTGTGTGCCCGTCGCGCCAGTCTGCAGTCGCTTTCAGTTTCTAGCCTAGTATGTGCAGCGGAAGCGGACTCAGCATGCGGAAATGAGTTCAGGGTGTGGTGAAACGACGTTCTATCCGATCATACGATATCGAGACGATGAAAGTAAAGCGCCGGGGAAAAGGAGGAGAGCCGCGAGAACGAGAACGAGCTGCGATGACGATGTCGGCGACGTTGAATACCTCTCGTGTGGCTCGTGTCTCTCGAGCCGGCTCGGTTTCGGTTTACGCGGTATGTAACCGCGTATTAACGAGAGACATACTATCGTCCGGACGAATCATGCCGCCGCAAGATGTACATAATGGTACATAAGATGCACGTAGGTGGAGGAACTTGCATAGTCGACGTACCAGTCTGTAACCGTAATTAGGAGATAATTAGGTCTACCTTCTATTATCGCAAAGTTATCTTAGCTATATGCGTAAGATGGACACAACCTATCGTACGGGAAAGTTTGGAGACGATACAAACCTGGAAATATAAAAGCGAAACTAGCGGCAACATTATTTGCCTACGGTAACTTTTATGGAAAAGAATGCGAGGAAGTCTATTAATTCCAACGATGCCAATTACGTTCAGAATAATCTAGTTATATCTCGTATAGAACTGTCTAATTAGATTACCGATCAAGCCATTAAGTTGAGAAATGCACAAACCGCAAGATTGTCTATAACACAGTTGATTTACCGTCGTTTGTATATAATTTATGCGAATTTCTCAGATATCTCGGGAGCACGAGCATGTTCATGATTAATCGACAAAATATGATATTAAATAAAATGATAGGCTTAATATTTTGCAATTGATAGGCTGCTTCTGATGCGTATATTGAAAGCATTTATTTAACTACCTCCATATCAATTTACATAAGAAATATTTGCGTAGGTATGTGTGATAGATGTTAAAAAATCACGTATTTCGGAACACGTTACGCATAATTAGGCTAAACTTGCATGTAAAAGCAACTATCTAAGACACCGATATATCTGACCATAAATTTTGATAATATCGGACAGATGTCGTAAAGGCGTTTGCGCGTAAATGGCGTTTCGAAATCGCGCGACTGTTTGGCAACAGCCCTTTCCGATTTTTACACACTTCCCACTGCGTCCCAGGAATGGATCGCCGAACGATCGGTGTAGCCCTGAAAAATCAAACGACGCAATTGACGGCTTAACGACTTGGTCGCGCCAGGCGATTCTTTGTGGCGCAAGGCGTGCATACGTCGCGCACGATAGCGCGTGATGCGTGTGTCGAAAGTGTGTCCGCAAGATTAATCTCCCAGGGAGAGAGGCGAGAGGATATTCGCAGATATTTATTCCGGGCTTTTTGCACACTCTGACATTTACGTCTTACGCTTTCCCCTTCCGCCGGCCGCCCGTCTACTTTAACGATCCCTACAAGAGACGCTTTTTCTATGCGGTACATATATGCCTCTTATGGTGAAACAGGTGTACCTTTCTTGGTGCAACTCGCGTAATATCAAGGAGTGAAAGTTTCCTCGCAATTCCTCATAATCGCATAACGTGTCCGGCTAATACGTCTCTCTCTCTGCTGCTTCCTCTTCAGCCCTCCCAACATCATTCGAGCAGTGTTTCGTAAGCATGCAATCGTTACGTAAAAAAAAATACTTTATTCATTTTTACATTTACGGGGTGTATAGTACAATTCGAGGATAGGATCGCGAAGAATACAATATTTGCGCATTGACTTCTATTAGAACGATGTGGCAGCTTTTGCCGGTCAACTCCTCGATCCTTCGACGATCAATCCCTCGAATAGATCTCCTGGTCTCTTGGGCGAGCCGTCAAACAAAAGGGAAGACGATGAAAGTCTTCGCTTCTTCTCGCGCTCATTTTCTCAATGTCCAAATCCGCCGAAATCATGACCGCCAAAATCGTGGCCGCCAAATCCACCGCCAAAGTCACCGCCGCCGAAACCGCCGCCGAAACCGCCGTCGTCGTGACCCTTAACGAGCACGGGATAAGCCTCTTTGACGACTACAGGTACCTTGACCGGATAGGGCACTGGTTTCGCCACTTCGACGGGGACCTTGACTGGTACCTTGACTGGATAGGGGACCTTCACGGGCACCTTCACGGGTACTTTGACCGGATAGGGCACTGGCTTCTCCACTGTGTATGGAACGTGCTTCGTGACCTCCACGGGATAGGGTTGTGGTACGTGGACCGGATAGGGACGGTCGACGGGCACTTTGACCGGCACCTTCACCGTGTAGGGCACGTGCTTCGTGACCTCCACCGGATAGGGATGCGGTACTGGCACGTGCTTCGTGACTGTCACCGCCTTGATGTGATCAGTGGAGATTATTTCGCCACCGCCCAGGCCGCCTCCGAATCCACCGCCTAAATCATGGCCATCGAAACCGCCCAGGCCGCCTCCGAAACCACCGTGATCACCTAGGCTCAGCTCCAATCCGCGCTTCGACTTTTCATCCTTGGGCTTAGCGCTAGACTCGGTCTTTTTCGCCTCCTCGGCTACGACCGATAATACTAGGCCGCATAGGAGTATTACCTGCCGGAAGCGAAGAAACGATGAATCTCTTTGATTTTATAAATCGTTCGATAAATGTGGTCGTGTGATTTACGGAGCATGTATGAGATTGTATAAGCTTTACTGCAATTTACTTTGATAATGTTTTGCGGAACTAATGAATGTTTACCATATGTCATATTGCATTATTACGGTAATTTGTTCGAGATTGGTATTAGTATTTAACTAGATAATACATATCGATAAACGTTAACATTTTTTAATCGCAATTTATTTAAAAGCAATGTTTGGATATTAGGAGTATTTATCGTATTTTTAAAAACTTTAAAATTTTGAAAAATATTTGAAAGAAATGTTTAAAATTAGATATCGAAAAATTTTTAAACAAAACGGAATTGTTAGATAAATTTAGAGTTGTAATTATAATGTATAATACTGCTGAAATTTTTGGAAATGTGATCTACACTGAGAAAAATTTTTTTAGTAAATATTAGGTTGCATACAACTGTGACTCCATTTACTAAAATAAAGAAAAATGTTTTCTTTATTAATATATGTGCATTCACTGAGAAAAATATACTGATAAAAAGGTAAATTTTCTTTATTCTAATAAATGGAGTTACAGTTATATATGCAAACTAATATTTACTAAAATGCAGAAAAAATTTTTCTCAGTGTATGTTTTGATAATGGTTTCAAAAGGAACGACATATTCAATTTCGGAACCTTTAATGATTTCGAGATTGGTACATGGAAGTTCGCAAGTCAAAATTTGCCTTCAAGGCTATTCATATTTGTTAGGAAAACCGGTTATCGCTTGGAAATGAGAGACTGCGCCTACAACAGACTATTGCAGACTCGTACTAAGTGCGGATCGTACTTCTACAAGCGATTCGAGCGGCTATCTTATTGGAGCTACTCACTTTTAGCTTGTCGGTGCTGTTCATGTTGGTCGGCAGTGAGCACACTGGTACCGTCATGGTCTACCCTCGCTTTTATAGGGGACGCAACGGTGTGTCCGCTGGGCAACTCGAGCGTGCCGATGAAATTGTCGGCGGGTAGGAAGTTAGGAGGAAAGGAAGACAACGCGCCGGTGGACGACGCTTTTCTTCGTCTTCCTTTGTCTTCGCGTCTGTTTTCTCTTTATTTTTTTTTCTTAACCGTCTCGCCGCGTTTTCGAGTTCGTTTAATTCGAAACAGAAACGCGTTTCTGTAACAAAAATCGAAAAAGATTTTACGTTTGCGTAAATTTCTTGCGTAAACTTTGCTCGTCGATGGCAAATGCATATGAGTAAACAAAGATAAATATACCTAAATCATCCACAGATAAAATCTTTTAATTATTATCAAATTTATTTTTATTTTAATAGTCATATTTTCTCTACTTTTATCAAATTTGAAACATTATTTATAAAATGAAGTTTATTGTATTTTATTAATGTAGGTACGTAATATATTACTTTTTCATAGAACATTTTAATACTTTATAAAAATATGCTTGATACGTAAAATATTTAGCTATTTTTTACATATTTTCTTTATGAGAAAAAAAACTGTTTACGTAATTCTTTATATTTTAATTAGTAACTTCACTATCAATTTATTTTGTAATTACGCATTATAAAGATATTGATTACAAAACACACATTAAAATAAACTACAGCGATAAACAATATTACACATTGATTTTTCATTAATGTACTTTGATTGATACTCTTCTGTATTCTGTGCTTCGGGGAGCTTCATAAATATTAAAAGCTTAATTAATGCGGGAAGAGAGAATTGAAATTTTTCGACAACATGGAAGTGTTCTTTCTTACTTGTTTCTTTTTCCTCTTCTTACCGTACGGATATATGAATGCGTTGAAACATTTGCATTCAGTCTCAACTTGTTCGAATTTAATATACTCGCCTCATTTCCATAGTCATAGCATGTTCAACGTATTATCTCTTTTCTACAGTTTCGTATGCCGCGACATTTGACGCCAAGAAGAAGATAGCCGTCGGCACCAACCGTGAAATTAAAGAGAATGATTTGAAGACGTTGGCCGCTACTGTCGTCGCTTTAATAAGAAGTTGTTGGAACTCGTTAACGCGATCGGATAAAATTCTTGCATACCGGAAATGGTTTTTCGCTGTGAAACGTAGAAACCTGGTTTCGCTCAATGTATAATGGCGATTTTTGGTTTATCACACGTAGTTCCCACGGGCACAGTTAATCTCGGAATGACTTTGTACCTCGATCTCGGTTCGAAGGGTATTAGAATACTCGCGTATCCATGGTTTATCAGGGTTATCGCTACGAATAAATTTCCATACATCTGAATTTGGATTTCCATATTTGAATCCGAAAATATTGATTTGACTTCTAGCCGGATAGGAGCATGTTTCGAGAGAGGCCGAGTGTTCCCTCCCTCTTGATTGACCGTCGATCGAACCGCAGCGAAAATCGAGGGGGCGATGTATACGATAGTTTCCACTTGACCTATACCCGGGGATTAAATCGTTTTCGATGAATTTATAGTGATTCACTAGAGACCGCAATCTGCTCGCGGTGCTGTTTTTCGACACGATCTCGAAATCTGACAATTGATGATTTCGGGCGCATCGGAAACATCAGCTTTCTTTCGAGGTTTCTTATAAGAGTTGCCTCGGTAGCGACTTATTGAAAACTATTTTCTTTAATGTAAATGAAAATTATACTCGAAAAGTTCTTTTGGAAGGTATTTATTGTACGTTGAGCATTTAGTGATAATGAAAAAAATTTTGCCATAGAATGCCACGTAGTGGTGAGCGTTAATTAGCTGAAACATCGCTCCTGGCTAATCGACAATTGCGCGAGCGCGCGTGACGACTAGCCATTAATTTCTGAAGCCGCAAGTCTAATTCATTGAATTCAAAACTAATGACACGCGCTGGTACCGAGATGGCTAATTTTCCACGGTTATTTCTACTCTAAACCGGCTATATATGTTTTTATCGAGCAGCAGCGACTGACCCGTATAAATCGATCGAAAATTACCGATTGCTGTGAACTTATTTCAATGTATATTGCATGTCTGCATAACATATATTATTTAATAAATTAATGCTATTTATTCATAACATTTATATTAATAAATCAGTGTTATGTAGGCACTAATTACATTACTAAATACATATACAACATTTATAGTAGTAACGTAATATAAAATGTTACATTTGAAAATAATATGTAGATTTGATATGTTAATATTGAACAATGTGCGATTGAAACAATCCTATCACGACAGGTATAACTTTTATGTGGTTATTGCAGACGTTCTTGTTCGTCGCGATGCATGGTATGCGTAACGTACGTAACGCTAAAGTTAGTTCTTTCCCAGGTTAAACTTCTCTGTGCACTTATTGTGTCATAAGTGGCTTTGCGCAAAATGTTATTATATGTTCTGAATTACATGTAGCGAGCCCGCGATTTTAATTGCGAAGTTATTTGCTCGAAAGTCTTCCTGCAGCAAGAATAACGTCAGGAAACTGTTGATAGCCTAGCTACTCGCTATATGTGAATACCAGATTAAATCTATCGCAGTGAAAACTTCAGCCTGTTTTTTTTTCTTTTCTGTTCGAACGATTGTAGTAACATTACGTATACGGAACTTCGTGAAGTAAGCTGGCTGATTATGTTTGCCGGATATAATGCAAACGATACGTGCTCGCATATTGAAGGTGGCGATCCCGGTGATCGTACACTTTCTACCAATCTCCCGATATGAGGCCGCAATTATATAAATTTTGACACATCGCGTACTTCCTCCCTACAAATCTCGCTTAGAAAGCTTTTTCACAAAACCGCTAAAACCGCTTTTGATCTCATACGTGACGCAAAACCGAGCTTATGTGCGCCATATGCAGATTTAATACTTTGCACCTGTGTCTAATGTCAACTTAAATGTCTGCATCTGATGTACCTTTCCCCTGCCAAAGTTCATTAGAATCGTAGAGACAACGTCATTAATTTAATCAACGTGGTATTTTTTCAAGTGGTGGTCTCGTCCACGTAAACGCAAATTGATTTTGCGGGAAGCCATCTCCGAAGCCATTCTTGAGAAACCGTGACGCGAACTTTCAATTGGCGACCCTTATCTCCGCAAAATTTTTTTTTCTCGAAGTTTGAGTTGCTTGAACTTTAGACCGCAGAGAGGGTGGCAACGGTGGCGTATAAATGCGCCCTAAGTGCACCAGTGGATTCTCGCGCGTTACGAGACGGCAGTGCGGGCGGACGTCGTCGGCAGCGGGATTTTCGCGTAGTCTGCATTTCTGCTTCACCGACCGCAAGCGTAACCTTATGCAATAATGGGAAAGGCTTTGGAGTCGACCAGACCGCGGCTCTCATGAATATATGGATAGATGTTCTCGCTCAAGGTGTTTATCAAGCCGTTTTCTATAGTTACGCCCTTCCAACTTCCATCGCCCATCGAACACAAACATAATTTGTGCAATTCTCTTTCATCTCTCTAAGATAAGAGATAAAAGAGAATTTCAGTTTTCTGGTCTCGAGGTTTTAGTCTCTTCGAAGGTATGGATATTTTGATACACGTCTGGCGTGTCTAACGGTGATTGTAGGTTCACGAATTTTGACATTTGCTTGTATTTGATTTATTTTTTTTCACTGTGCGTGTTTCGGTAACGCGATTAGTAAGCAAATATACTTTACGCATGGTTAATTTCATGAATATTTACCAATCTTTGGAATATTGCAAAATTTTGCAATTTTTTTTATTATTAAATTACGCACAAATAGAAGTGTTTACGTATTACTCCTAGAAATAAGATAAGACGCAGTTTAATCATTAAAATACAAGCTGGCCATTTAAAAAGAACGTAGGTATCGGTGGCAAAAACTGCTTGTTGCGTAAGTCATGGACGCTTATAAGTGAAATTATAAGTAGGCTAATCTAAAAGGATTGTACTGAATATAAAATGCTTTATTGGGCTGCCAATAAAGAAACGGTTGAATAAGAAACTGATATTCGACTCTCTCTTTCACTCGTATTTTATTTTTATTTCTTAAACTAGAATGTTCAAAAATACGCGAATTGCGCATTGAAGATATTATCGTAGATATATTCTTTTTTAAAATAATTATTTCGTTAATAAGTTATAGCAGCTTAGAAAAGAGGAAATTCAATTAATGATGCAAGCAAGCGAAGCGTAATGGCATATAAAATAGACTATAATTTTAATAATTAATTAGAAAGAAGTGAACATTATCACATCACACACAATATATCATATGCAATATAGGTTCAATTATCACGTGTGTTTCAGTCGAGAGAGTTCAGCATATTAAATAAAAGTTTAACTCGATCGGTTAAATGAATTTGTAATAAGCGTATCTTCATTAAACGAAATCTGTGACCAATGCATTAAATGATTAATACGACTATTTACTGAATAATGCAAATGCTCGCAGTGTATTGAAACTTTGCGATGGTCTATGCGAAATGTAAATATTTATTTGATATGCATATCATATCTAGCATAATAATTATACGATCAGTATATTAAACGAAACGCCATAATTGCGTATTTCTTGCGTACTAATCATCTTCGAATAAAATATCATCTGTAAGTGAGACCTTTTGCAAAGATGTCATCAGAACATGTTTACCTAGAATTACATTGGTTCACCTAGTTGCCAATAAAATGTCACTTGAGAATGATACAAGTAAAAGTTACGTTTAATGCCAAAGTATCCATGAATCGATTATGAAAGTAGTTTTAATAAAAAGTTACTGCGTCAATGACTTAAAGCGGTGGTGTATGTCTTTATAAGATCTGATAATTGTATATTAAAATCAAAGCATATAGTGTCAGGAAAATGAAAAAAAACATTGCCTTCATTTCGACATCAGGTGATTCAGGCGTTACGTTACGAACGACGCGGTTGATTGCCGGTTTAGACCTTCGATTACTTAAAAAATACTAGAATGTAAAACTTGGCGAAAGTGATTGAGAGAAAAAACAACAATAGCGCGTTGATTGTGCCATAGTGTGTTGAAATACAAATTTTCGCGTCGTCTCTTCCATAGTTATAAATGTGTGTATCATCGACCGCGCATTATTGTTAGGCGTTGTAATTTTTTTTGCAACTTCCTTCGTGTATTGCGAATTTATTTTTTAATTAAATAACCATTGAGCATGGTGCCGGGATATATAACGCGCTTGTCACACGGAGAAAGTCGAATCGTTGCACCGTTTTGTACGTACGTCGTTTCACACTATGGATTTTGTCACGCTTATGAATCTTCTTAGATTTACGGCGCAAGTCGTCGAAATCGAGCTTGCTCGTAAAGTCGGTCGTAGATTAATTGAGGAAGATTTCGATTTCTGCACGCGAACGTAAGTTTCGTTCTTCCAAGTGGTATAACGCAGCTTAATTTTCACGAAAACTATGCAATATCAAAAAGTTTCTTTCAAGTCACAGCAGTTAATTGCCTGATGAATATTGCCTGAGTGTATCAAAAGGAGTTATGTCTCGAACGGCACTCTATGAGTGCCAATAAAATGTTTCTCGAAAGTCTGCATACGCGCGAACGGCCGCCGAGATCGTAGAACTAAATTTAAGATTGTAGTCAATTGCGCGCTGTCAGATTAATTCGAACGTCCTCCATCATATTACATCCACTTATTTCTCGGGCGAAAGCATGGCTATTGGAACCTGTTATGTCTATTACAGTTTCCTTGAGACTTTCGCAATAATAATAATATTGTACCAAATATTTTAAACAAATAATATATTTAAAACAAATAATACCTATATTAATATTTTGAACAATTTTTTAAAATTATATTTTGGCTCGTACGAGTCACACTTGGTAATTGTACACCAACTTACATATTACTTATCGGTTCTTGTCATCCAAGAATTTCCTAATTGTCTCTGTCTATGGCGAATAGCGGTGTACATTGCGTAATGCGTTGAGAGCTACGATTGTTATTATGTCCGATAAAATTTACGCGAGGCGCAAACAAAAAAATGAACAAGTCTAGCATGCCCATAACGTTTCTAATGTTGAAGTGAAAGAAAGAAAGAAAGTGTGCGGATTAGGACCAAGCACGGGAAAGAGTCCGGATCAATTCCGGAGTCTTGAATCGCGGCTCTTCCTTGGTGAGGAGATAGCGATTGAAGCTGGTTGGAATTGACGGGGCGGCGACGTTACGCGGCTCGTATCCGGGCATCAGTAATCAACCTCACCCGGACGGGTAGCCCGTGGGAAAACGGCTTAATGCCGAACGGTTTTGTGCGGGATGGCGGCACAATCGGTCCACCTTAAAGCCGGCGTTCCGGCGTTGGACGAGCGATTTTCCGGGGAGTGGGCCAGCGAGCACGGCGAAAGTGCCGGTATATATGCCGCTGATTGGTACGATGCAACTTCAGTGTGCACTCCCGAAGGCTACTATGAGCACTTCGCAGGTGAGCTTGCGCTGCTGGCACAGCGGCGCGTACATAGGGCACTGGCAAGGGTATCTTTAGGGTCTCGCGCGGCGGAGAGGATTATGCACGGAATTATGCGCGATGTATGAACGCGTCGGGATTTAGTATTGGCAGTGTGAGATCATGGTGTTAGAATCGTAGAGATTATAGTGTGATTTCTTGTTTTTTACACGAGTGAAATCTCAATAAATTTACAATTTAGAATACAATTAGATATTTTACACAAATTACGCTTGTATCTCGCAAAGTTTGTCAATGTTTGATGTTCATAACAGACTATCATAGAACTTTGCTATGTATTGCGTCTCATTCCCTTTATTTGCATTTCTTGTGTTGTCAAATCGTCTGTTAAATAACATGCGTAAAATTTTTATTAACTTTAGCGAGACCTTCAAAGCTTCCCAAGTTAACCAAGCTAATCTAAGCCTTGACCATGAAGGACCGCAATTAACACACGTTTATTCACAGATCCTCGTGCTCCTCGCCCTTGTGGCGACGGTGGCTCTGGCCACTGAGACCAAGAAGTCCGACAGCAAAGGGGCCGCCGACTCAAAGGATGCCAAGAGCAAGCGCGGACTGGAACTGAGTCTGGGTCATGGCGGTGGCTTTGGTGGCGGCGGTGGTTTTGGTGGGCACGATTTCGGTGGCCTCGGCGGTGGTGATTTCGGCGGAGGATTTGGTGGCGGTCTTGGAGGAGGCGGCGGCGGCGGCGGTGGCGACGGTGGACGAATCTCCGGCATCACGATCCATCGCGAGGTCTCAGTGCCAGTTCCGGTGCCCTACACCGTCGAGAGAAATGTACCAGTACCTGTACACGTCCCGGTGAAGGTTCCAGTGGACAATCCGGTACCGTACCACGTACCAAAGCCTTATCCAGTCCCGGTAGAAAAGACTGTACACGTTCCCGTGGAGAAACCGGTCCCAGTACCCGTCAAGGTGCCCGTTAAGGTGCCCGTGAAGGTGCCTGTTCCCTATAGCGTACCTTATAAAGTACCGTACCCCGTGCACAAGGAAGTGCCCTACCCAGTCAAAGTTCCGGTCGTCGTTAAGGAATCATATCCAGTCCTTGTGCACGAGCACGGTCATGGAGGCGGTTTCGGCGGAGGTGGCTTCGGCGGCGGCTACGGCGGCGGATTCGGTGGCGGTCATGAAATCAGCTTCGACCTGCATCATTGACGATAGTCTGACGTCAATCGATATTAACGATACTCTTGTATATAATGATTATGTTTCTTTTTTTACACTGTGCTGTCTTAGCAGAATAAACATTAAATTATTAACTCGACGTTTTATAAAAACCAAGCGTTACCTTTTATCCTTTGCGTTTGCATGAGAGTATTTGTTTGAAGTTGAGCTTTATTCTACGGCAAGTGAAAATGATTTTTCTGAGTGTATCATGTTTATTCTTAACTACTTGTTTGTCTCTACGGTTTTAAGCGCATTGCGCAATCATGGCGACAAGAAATAAATTATCAATTTAAACGTCTATGAAACCGGCTTGTTGAATTTTCTTACGTAATGCACTTGCGAAGATATTGCGAGTTATCATAACTGCTACGGTATAAACCGATTCTTAGCCACTTCCTGTGAAACTAGGCGGAACATGTTACAATGTTACTAGGCGACATGTGAAAGTATCTCAACCAGTTATTATGACTGTTACGGGTCCACACACAAGTCAGGTGTACGAGGAAGCTTATTATCTACTTAAGGATTACACAGTCGAATATCGGGGAATACTTAAGTGCATGAAATTATACTTGTTATTTTTTTACATACTCGTTTAATTATAGGAGACTACTACACGATAGATACGCACTTAAAAACGATTGATAGATTTAAAGATCTTCGAGTGCTCGCTTTTTAATTTTATCACATTGTTGTTACGTTTAATCGCTATTTTAATTATATTAAAATTATTCAATTATAGTAAAACAAATTTTTATTTTACTTATATTAAAACATAATTTATTCGCGAATTGAGCAATTATAATATAAAGTCACGTTCAAGAGGTCAATATTAAGCGCACAGTTGCATAAATCATATGCAGACATTATATTCTAAAGGTAAAGTCAGATGTTTGTTTAGCATACCGGTCAGGTTTCTTTACCCGACGTACAAGGTAGATCATGCCACAGTCAAGGTTGCTAGAAGAAATAATATCGAATATTTGCCTCGGGCAAATCATATTCGAGAGTATATAGGAACGCGCGTATAGAGATTGCACGGTTTCTCTCGAGTAAGGGGAAGCCAGCTATGCGAACGGAAAGAGAGCGCAATTTCCGTAATCTTACTTCCTTGATGGTAACATTTCTCAACGGCCAGCTACGGAGGCCATCAGCGTTACGTAAATAGATCGATCGATCTTACGTAACTATTATGAAAAGAAAGTAAGCACCTTTACCATTAGCGAAATCCGTAATGACGATATTGAATTTTATATTGGCAATCTGTAACGGCGTTTCGCTCAGCGAGTTAGTTAAGTATCACTTTCATTTATAATCTGCGCCATCGGTGAATACGCTTTACATGCGCGCGATGCTCTGTTTTCTTTTTCTAATTTCAATGATAATCTCGTAATCCACGTTACATCATGCCATTTACGAGAATCAACGCTCTGATTATTTTTCAGCACGTTGTAAACGAGTAATTGCGATATCTTGTTAGGAATCCGAGTATCGACAAACTGATGAATAACTTATCTTAACCCGAGGCAATCGTTATAACGGTGTATGGAGATGAATCGAAATCATAATTTGTCCTTGTTAGAAGCTTCTATTCTTGAACCAGCTCCCTTTATGCACAATTATTAATATTATTATTATACATGCCGTCGTTAATGTAGGAGGAAGAAGATTTTATGTAATTCTTCATATGATAAACAACGCGCTGCGTATCACGGTATGCGTTATACATTTAATTTTGAGTCGTCATCTCTCGCCTTGTTTTTTCAATCAAATATCATAGGCTCGTAACGAGAGATGACTGGTGTAATCAATTTCTGAGAGATTTGAGAATGCCGCAATCGTAATAAGCTAATCGTATTAAACCAGATGGTTGAATTAATTCTATTAAATCATCATAATAAAAGAAACTATAGAGAATATCATAAGTAAAACCATAGCAAGCGAGTACCTACTTTTCTGAATATCTTCGAAATCTTTATTTTTTAAATATAATACCCTCACATTTTTTCTATATAAAATAAAAAAATAACGAAGAAATTACGAGAACTGTTAACCTGAAACAGATTGATAATGAAACTGTAACCTTCCACAGAGATGACTATACACAGTCATTTGGGCTTAGCGAACCCGAGCTTAACGCATCGTGGAATTTTATGAGTAGTAAAAAATAAGAACGGTAGAGAGAACGTGTGCCATATAATTTTATTTTATACACTGTGTGTTGAAGGTATTTTTCTAAAGAGAGAAAGAAAAGATGATCTTTATATTAGAACGTTATATTAGAGATACGTCGTTTAATCGATTTAATGGAACAGATGTCGTGGAATGTTTAGCTAGGGGTACGTATGGTCTGCCAAAAGAAAAGACAGAAAAATGTCTTTTCTACGCGAAAAGAACGCAAGCGCGACAGGAGGCGTCGCGACGTCTCGTCAGTCTAGCGACGTCGTTGTCGCCACGAACATCCGGCGCTTTAAACATCGCCATTTACTCTCACGGTTCGTTAGCCACGTGTCTCCCGCATTGAGATGGGTCGTTCGTAAAACGTAGATCTCCACTTTAATACTTTTGTTTGTTTAGCGTAAGATATCGTGATCGGGCACTGTAATTCTGTTGTGCTCGTGAAACGAACTGACAAAGTCCACGTGTGAATGCGTTAAAGTAAGGTAAATCCGTTCCGAAATTTCCGTACGCTCATATTAACATGAAATAATGATATTATACATATATGTATATAGCACAGGAATATACCAAGATCATATTATTACACTCCCTCTCCACTATATTTCTTTATGCTGGCGAGAGAAATGTTATTGTTACATTTTCTGCTCGCCGCGTATGCAACTATCTATAATGGGAAGTTATTTATTTTACAGTAACATGAAATATATTAAGAAAATATGTAATTGTGATTAATGAATCTGCCACGATATTTACTTTAAAATAAGATAGAATAAGATAAAATAGAATTATTATTATAGATATAGAAAGTTTATTTTAACGTGAATTAGGTAACAAATATAAAATTAATTCGGCTGATAGTAATTTTTTGCACAATGTGAGTAAGATATTTTCCTATCTTTTTATATGTTTCTGTCTTAAATTTTACTATGCTGCAATCTTGGGCAATTAGTTAGCAATCTTCCGCTTTGCAAAGGTAGAACTATACGGTACCGTATGTGCCGCAATCTCGCTTCAGTGAAATCGCGTAAAGAACCAGCGATCGTTAATGTACATTTCGTTAGACATGCATTGAGGTAAGTGCGCTTTAAATGTAGTCTAACAGAACGACCTAGATAATACCGAGTAAAATGATAAATTACTTACGAGATAAAGGTATTACATTCGAGAGGGATACAAGTATTGTAATAATTAAATTCTAAAAAGAACATAATATAATAAAGAAATTATCAAAGAAAAATCCTTTCCAAAGAGAGCTCTTTTAAAACAGAAAATATAGATATAATTTTCACTTGTAGTATCTACTTACGTTATAATGACCAGCAGGAAGAGATACACACATTAATATTATTAGGCAAAACACGTTACATTTTCCCCGTATCGTTACGTTAGCGAATGCTTGCAACGCTTTAACGTTATCTTTATTTTGACGACACAGTCTTAAAATAACGTCTATGTTTTATTTTAAGCTCGTGTTCATGTAGCGTCGTAAATCAGGGAACATGATCTAAAGTCTTTCTCGTATAGTTTTACCTTCATTTTTCATGATATTCCGCGTTTCAGAACAGATGCTCCATTATCCTGAGACTGTCCATTTTCTTCCGTTTTTTTCCGTAGGATACGCTTATATACAGACAATGATAATCAAATAAATTTTTAAATATATAAAAACCTATTTATATAATATATAAAAAACAATTTATATAAAATATAAATTTATTTATTTATTACTTCTTATTAAAGAAGACATTTACGTAATGTCTGTTTTAATAACTACAGTTATTTATACATAAACATAATTTAATTTATCATGAATATTTTGTTGGAGATCCACATTCATATAAAATAAACTTTGGAACTTTTTGTTATGGGCATTGTATAATACTACTTATACTATATAATGACAGAGAAAGAGACAATATACATCAGTTAACTGATTGCAAACTAAACAAATTTGAAATAAAATTTTGTTTTTAAGCGCGACGATCTTTTATTTTATACACGATTTCAATTAACTATTCATTAATTGTTAACTTGCTAACAAAATTTAGTTGTTTGAGATTATTTATGACAATCTAGTGTCAATTATTCCTCAAAATTTATCTCACTAATTGTTAGTTAATTGGTGATATAAATATAAACTTCAGGCTATAGTTTAGTTTTGTTTGTAGCATTAAGTATTGAAGAAACACCCTCACTTGTAATGAGACACGTCTTAACGGATTCTTAAATTAGCAAAGTTTTCTTTAATCTCATCGTATTCTTTTATGATGTTCGTACAGCTGCAGCACCACCTATACCCAACATGAGATCGTGTTCTTTTTTTCCGTGTTGTAACTTGTAACTCTCGCGCCTTAAACAGACTTCGTTTGCTATTGTCGGTAGCGGAGAGAAAGGTGCGGCAGAGAAAAGAAATAGTATGATACAGCGAATGTTAAAGATCGATTTGAAATCGGCACTATACATTGAAGTCGCGCACTCCTTTCGCTCTTCCTCCTTCCTCTTGTCGCGACTAAATAAAACATCGATTGGGAAACTTATTTTAAAGCCGTTCCGCTATACCATAAAGGGGCCTATTTACATAACTATAATAGTATCATTATTAATTCAGGTTTAGCTGTCTGAACTCCTCTGTTCTCGCTTTTCTCGTGTTTTTTATTGCGTTTATTTTTCGTTCCTTTTTGCCGCATCTCTTTCTTTCTATTCCCATCCCATTTGCTTTCATAATTTAGACTTTAGACGGTTCTATATAGCTTGGCAAATCTAGATTCGTATTTGTAAATTATTACTTGAATCTTATCTCAAGAGATCAGGTGAGATGCTCAGAGTGGGATTTCAAATCTTGACGCGGATAGTTCAATAGTCACGTCTTGATAGAGATCAATTGTGATTGTATTTAGAGAAACAAAACGATTACTCACATGAAATCTAGCGCGATAGCTTCTTTTATATATATATATATAAAATTTCTCATTTAAATTAGGATATAGGAGTAACAAATTGTGCAGAAAAATATCGATATCTTTCACTATTCTCCATATTTGATTTGTTATGAGATCAAGTCCTCTTTCTCAAGTGTATTTGCCCTCTTGCGAAACGCGATAAAAGTCTGTCCCATGCAATAGGAGCGACGCAGTTTCTCCGGAAATAATTTTCACGAGCGTGTTAAGTAACGAACGTTATTGGTGTCTATGGACAGCGTACACGAGAACGGCTTGTGTCCTTGTAGGTACGATCTGCGGCTTCCAGGCTTTACAGACACATAAATCATACATTAAGCCTGGTTCATACTAGCAGCTTCGTGTTAATGGACGCGTAATATGCGATCGTTCGATTTCACGGAGCTCGCCACAGCTGCTGCAGTAACGGCTGATATCTCAAGACAATGTTCTATTGAATCGATAGCCAAGCGGGAATTTGGAGCACCTGGTAGATTGATTCGAGGACACATCTATCCGTCTATTCTGTACTATAAATATATATGTAATTTATGTGAATATTATAGTATATAAATCTTATATCTAGAATATCCTAGATTTTTCGGTTTTTTGATCTAAATTAGGAACCTATGGCATTAATATTTTAATGAACCGTACGTAATATTTACTAAAATTATTTAATTCAATCTTTAAACAATCCGCGTAAGTTTGCAAAGTATTGCTATAACATCGAGATATAATATAAAATGAGGTAGAAAGGATCTTTTATTTGTTAAAATAAGAAAATAATTAAGTGTTGGTTTTCTATCTACAAATAGACTCGTCAACAAGGACAACAGTATCTGAATTCCAGACGCGCTTAAAAGAACACTAGATAGAACAAGGCAATTAATGCAAGAAAGAAAGAGAAAGAGAACGAGAGGCCGTTCTGAAAATAGCATTAGAAAGATAAGTAATATCGAAACCAGCATTAGCGCGATTATTGTTTAAAGAGACTAAATATTTGTATTTTATATTCCATAGTCCACGAAAATTGTTCTTGTATGCGCTATTTGCAGCGCGATGTGTAACGTGCGATAATGTCTATACAAATGAAATTAACGATCCCCGGCATGTTAATAATGCATTTAGATATGCTCTTCATACACGATAATTAAAAGATTTAGCGGATAATGCAAGTGTTAAGAGCCGATGGGCTGGCAAATAGTTTGCCAAATATAATTCACGTATTACGCGCATTTAATGCACATAGAGTATACATTGCAAGCACATAATGTAAGAGGCGTAGAATGAAAATCAATAGCAGCGTTGCGGGTATGCTCTATCCTCTTCTAAAAAGGGCATGTCATCGATACTCGATTCTATCGAAATATTGTTGTCGCTTTTCCGCGATGCGGATTGGTTCTCTTGTCGCGCTTATACTTCATGAACGGCTGTCATGGCATATTTTTACAGTTGTATGGTTAATAGTGCAATGTAATAGTAACAGTGAAATATTAAAGTTAAATAGCGCGCGCGTAGCGTGCGCCTGTAAATGCCTAGTCTATTTGAAAACGTACGTTTTGATAATTGAATGCTGATAATGACTCAGCGTCAATAGCGATCTCTCACTATTATTAATTAATTATCAATTGTAATGCAAAAGCACACTTTCCCCACTATAAAGGAGGACTTTCATATAGTACGTTATAGACTTTATTCCCACGTGTTGACTTTACATCGACGATTAATGATTTTTCATTGTTTCAAATATTTGAAAGAGAACAGTTGGAGATGCATTCGTTTGTTTTGGGGTCGTTATGAAACGAATACGCGTCGACTAAAGGTAGGAAGGCTTCCGTTAGAGCGCACACGGAAATGCTACTCGTTGCAGAAATTCCTTTTCGTTGTTCTATGTCATAGGGATGATCAATGGCAACAGAAAATGTCACTGGCCGTGCATACACATCTCATTTTTTTTTACAAGTATGCGGTGGGTTGGAAAGACTTTCTATTAATTGCTTCCGCGAGTTAAGCTTACGTCTATATCACATGATTATATAGAGAATTCTCGAGTTTATCCACTTGATCGATTACTTCCGTAGACTCTCTTTATTACGTGATTTAATAAATTCCTATGTAGAATAAAAATTATCAAAAATTTCTTTAAAATTGCTTTCTTTTAAAGCGAGCATCTCTTTATAGGAAATTACATTTTGATATGTAAAAGTATAACATACAATATAACAAATAAACAAATTAAATTTTTTGATTTATAAATTTTGATACATAACAGGTTGGAATAAATATAAAATTAAATACATTATTTGTGAAATATACATAGTAATTAAAAAATTTTATAATTAATATTATTTTTAATATTATAATAATGAATAAGTACTATGAGACATTATTCAAGTTTTGGTTTTAGTCTCTACCATTTCAATGAACCATTAAAGCTTCTAAAGCTTAGTAAGCCAATCAATAAGTTACAAATCGAACAATGACTCATGATTATCAGGAAAGCTTGGGAAATTTTTGTACACTTCTGTACAACGAAAAGCTTTCAGGTGGTTTGGAATAATACATGTATAAAGAGCTGAGGCAGCATCTATATCAACTGCTCGATTGCCAGAGTAGTGAATGCTACGAGTTGAAACATTATATGAACAAGTCACACACAATGTTGACTTGTAATTACCTCATTGTAATTATATTCGTTGTATTATATTAGGTACACTCTACATAATTAATAGATAGGCATTATTGAAGCTAAAATAATAAAATTTATATAAATTTATTTTAAATTATTGTGATTGATATGTTTTTCATTAATAAGGGCATTAATGCACTGAAGACAATTGTAATTTATGTTTTCGCTTTCACTAATGTGCCGGTTTCTTTATATACTTTCCATAGTATCTATATATTAGACATTTAATTAAAAACTTGTATTCAAAAGAAATATATTTTTTTGTTCGTGTTTAGGTACTGCTAAATATTTAAATCAATTTATACGTTAATTTGAAAATTTTGGTATCTTGAATCTCAAATCAAATTTCATGTGACTAATCATTCCGTTTCTCAACTGAGTAGTCTTGGTTGTTCTCTAAAAAGTGAACAATTTGTGTTTCAAATAATGAATCTCTATTTGGAGTATCTCTCATCCGATATGTTTTTAAAATAAAATCCAAATGACAAATACAGATGATAGAAGGCCATGACCGTACGTATACGTTAATGAAGTAAAGTAAAGCGAAATGTTCAATCGCACTCGGGTGATACGCAGTTCGCTATATCGATCACAGACTGTCCTATCGAAGCGAGGAACCTGCAACGGGACCGGGTAGGCTCCCGAAGCATCGGGAAAAGCAATATGCGCTGGGTCAATACCGCAAATAGTCTCGATCAGCATATTCGTGGATTAATATGACGTTCAGGTAGGTAACGTACCATCCAGAGTTGTATGCCCTGCAACTTTGACCACCCTCCCGTGTGCCCCGCGTCCAACCCGGCGGCTCGGCGGCCGAAATTGTTTCGAATTCTGCCGTTGGCGAGTAAACCGCAACTATATCGACCAGCCGAACCCTAGAAGCAATTGGGTCGTTTCAATTAACGAAACTAAATTTTCGTCATCTGTTAGGCTCGAAAACGCGATGGCTCATCGCGGGAAATTCTATAGGCACGCCGCGGCCGTCGACCGAACCGCGAAAAGATGGCCCGCGCGCACGAAAACTATCTGAAAAGATAATTAGATCAATTGGATTTTCGGGATAACGAAGCAGCGCCGTTGCTGCCGACCGAACGTCGATACGCTCCGAAGGTTAATTAGGTATCTCACGTGACCACACACACGCAGCCAAACGGATTCGGCCGATTTATTTTTGTGGTTTATGTACGATTATAAAACGATTATATGTTCGAATTCAGAGGTTTTTCGAATAATTACGCAAAAGCATTACGAGTGCATGCTGATTAATACTATCAATGTTAAAAAATTTTGTTTTGTAATACTTATCCGTTTTTGAACAATTATTATTTTGATCACTAAACGTTTACCCTCTCCGTCTCTCTATTTCTGCTGCATTGTAATATATTAATTATATTTACTTACATTAATTTAATTCTTTTGGCGCATATAATTAGCAAGATACAAAATTAAATTTATTTATTGAAGAAGAAATATATTTAATGTACATATATTTTGAAAAATGTTTGAAAAAAATAATTAATATCGTATTATCTATAGAGCTCATGGGTTTTCATGCAATCCCGCATGTCCCTTTTATTCCGTCGAAATCAGTGCGCGTCGATGATCGATACAGGATAAGCTTTACTTAATTTGGTGATCCCATAACATATTTTAGAGCCGTTAAAATTCCATTCTACGAAATCCTATAAATGCACATTCTCGTGACGACGAGATTCTATTGGCATCGCAATGTTATTGGATCGTAGCACAGACCGCGAGACTCTCTGTCGGGATAAAGGATTCTTCGGCTTAGCATTCTTCACAACTGTCCTCGGAAGAAGTCGGACTCTTGTTCGCTTGCTCGGAAGGGACTATTGCTTGTATAAGTCGTACGTACACGTTCGTCCACGTGGTAGTGTGTTCTCGTAATCGTAGTCGATCGTCTGAGTTATTTGGCTGACCCTGCGAAGGTTGATACAGAAGTATTGCAAGAATATCCTCGACCGTCGTTGCGGAACTATTCCAAGGACGCTCATTGGATTTTAGAATTCCTCGATCCGTGATCGCGATTGAGGACAATTCTTGAATTGCTCCGCCAGATTTACTGAATTATGAGTACCCGAGAGAAATTGATCCAAATAAAAAAAGTCATAATAAAGCTAAGTATATATTTGCGCGTACTAAATAAAATATTGATAATAAGCCATATATTTTATCTCGTTCTTTGCTTCTATCTATTTGTGAGGAAATATATATCAACGACGTGATAATAAATTTATGAAAAATATGCAGCAGATAATACAAAAAGTTTGTTATTATACAACGCTTAAGCGAAGATAGACGATAATAGCGTCGCTCTCGTAGGATTTCTGCAGATAATAGGAACACTTTCTAGGGCTTAACGACATAGCTTTGTTAGATTATCGAAGCTTGCAGCTATTGGGAATTTCTATGCTTAAGGGATAATTGGGGATTGTAGTGCCGACAAAGAAAGTATCGAGAATGAGATGGGAATAATGTCACTATGGCTTATATAAATACACAAATAATTGGCTTCCATGGTGAACCGCTTAATAAGCCGAAGATCGCGGCATTTGGATGTATATAGAGACATATGCATTTGTCATTAAATAAAACCACAAAGTGCTTTGCCTTGAAAACGCTTCTATGTTACCGAAATTATGGTGGATTAGATAAACTGCATGTTCGTCAGACCTTTAGCATTAACACGTAATCAAGATTTTAATGCCCAAAACTGCAGTGTATAGCATTGTTAATGTAATAATAACTAGTAATTACTTTCATTCAATAGATAATTATTAAAATATCTTAATCAACATCGAGTTTTAAATATTTTATTAATAATATCCTAAATTATATACACGTGTAAGGGTGTGAAAGCAGAGATGCAATATATTGTACTATGAAATAAGCGTATTATGTGTCTAAATAATATTATTGTAAAATAACATATTTAAGACTAAAAATCAATGAAGGTGCATCTTGAAGAGTGTCGAAGTGTTTTGAATCACTTTTCACAATTTTTCCAAGAATTGTGCAAAGTAGAGGTAAAACGTAGTGGGCTAGTCAGACTACGTCTGAAGAGGTAAAACGTAGATACTGCGACTGAACGGAACTTCGGGGGATTTGAATTGAATTAAGAAGACTAATTTAGGCTTAATCCTTAGGTTAATTTAAAATGGGGAGGTGAAGCTCTTAATCCTGATAGATAAAAGGCAACATAGCGACGATGCTCAACGGCGAAGAAACGATGAGACTTTACCACAAACAGAACTATGGGAGTGGTTAGAATCGCATAATCCTTTCGGAAATAATACACTGAACTTAAAATAGAACTAATATTTCAAGGACGGTATCTTTACTTACAATTTGCGATTGAAATAAATTTAAGTGTTTAAGGATTGTGATATTCCTTTCGGGATATTTATGTAATTATAAACATTTTTATGATTCAGCACTTATTAAATGTGTTATTAATTTCTAATTTCTATTGCGTTTTACGTTTCACAATTAAATCGTCCAGATTCTAACGTCATTTTTCTTTACGATCTTTCAATATTACCGTCTTTTTCCTTTGCGAGTTTCATCGAAAGCTCCTTGCATTCCGTTGTGACTAAATTTTACGCATACCGCTACGCGCGCGGAATTTTTGTCAAAGCGTCTCGTGAATAGGTGATGTGCGAATATTTCAATTTGAAATACCTACTTGTGCCTTTTGTTGCATTACACTTTACTCAATAGACGAACTTTTGTAGTTTTTGTAACGAAAAAAATGTGACAAAATGTGACGAAATGTATTTTTTTCATACATATGTATGTTTTTAGAGAAACAAACAAACATTTAATCAATTAATTTTTTACATAGTAGTATATTATCATTGTTTGCCATTAGTTAGAGTCAATCGTATAGACTTGCTAAGTTAATCTATCTTATTTTAAATATTTTCGTTCTGCACACAATACACACTGCTCTCGCATACTACAATCTTTCTTCTATTTTCCTTATATTTACTATATACTTTTCTCGCTTGTTTCACTCTTACGGTTATTTTAATTTACAGACTTAATTTATCTTACCCTAAATTTCCATTTTTTAATAAAATATGCACTTTCTATGCTCTCATGTGCTCACATTCTTATTCTACTTTCTACATATTTATTTATATACTCTTCCGTTTGTTTTAATTATATTTAGAAAAATCCATCTTTTTTTCATTCTTTTTCATCCTTACATAATATATACTTTCTTTTTTGCTACTCTTTTATGCACTCACTCTAACATTTTTCTGTTTATACATATATTATGTTACACTTTGTCTAATTAAAATTTGTTAAAACTAAAGTAAATAAAATTACTGTTTTAAGTTAATATAATTACTTTTATAATTAAAAAGAGCCTTGTTTAATCGTGTTTTTGCTGAAAAACTCAGTTAAAACTTTTCTCAATTCATGATACAGTTGAATAAATAGATTTTGAGAGTCAATTTAATATTCATGCATCGTGGATCTATATATATTTGTGATCGCGATTCAATTGAGGAATTCAGATAAAATTTATCTTAAGATACAGTCTGAGTTTTATTTACTATTTAATTAATCGATTCTTGAGAGGATATAAGTATATGTTAAGTTAGTTTTTGAATCTTGTTCCGAAGATGATTTAAGAAGAGAATGATTATTTACATGAAAAGCTTGACTTGAAATCCAAGAATAGATCTTTAAAGCATTAAAATTAAGAATTATTATTCCTTGTTATGATATTTTCAGCTTAGAGATTTTACGCTCTTTCAATCGATGAAATTAATTGTTAGTTTAGGTAACGCTAATTCGTAATATAATAAAAAACGCAAAATTCGCAACAGTGACTTATTTATCGATAATAATTTGAAAATCAAGGAATATAATGTCTGGCACTTATTTATGAAAAATAATGCTCGGCGACAATTTTTTGTATTTAATTATTGTATCTAGCATTGCTAATATACTATATGCTAATAGATAACTTTATCTAATGGGTTTTTGATCAAAGCAAAAATAAATTTTATTTTTTAAATAAATTTAATAATTTTTTAAAAATAAATTAAGTAGTTAACCAAATTGTCAATAAAGAAAATAACTAAATATTTGTAACTATTAAATATGTAACAATTAAAATTTGTTATTAATAATACATATTCATAAAGGTATACTTATAAAGGTATAATTATACAGGTATAAAAGTAAAGGGTGTATTAATCAGATTGAAGTAAATTCTCTGACAATGAGAATTCACGTAATAATATTTCCATTTTGAAACGCTCTTTCAATCGAGCGAAATTAATTGTTAGCTTAAGCAACGCTAATAAGTTCATAAAACAAAGCGCAAAATACGCAACAGTAGCTTGTTTATCGAAATTAATTTGAAATTCAAGGAATAGAATGCCCGGTATTTATATTTGTTTTACAGCACGTTAAATATTTCCTAGCAGCGAGATTGGCTGGTCTTGATGTTTGTTTGGTTGAATACCGCGTGTTCTACTACGTATACAAGATCATTTTGCGCTATGTTGTCATAATCCATTTGTGCCACAAGATTTGTGCACGGCAGGTCGCTGCGCGAATTAGGCCGTGTGTCGTATTATCCTTCGAAATGTGATCGCGATAAGTAGTAGAAGATACACTATTATACCTCACACACACGACTATTAAACGATCATAAGTTAACGAATTAAACTATCAAAACGACGATTCTTTATCATAGTAGGTTTATCATTTCGTGCGAATTATTTGTTTGGAATAGAAACGGTAGAAAATTGGAATTAAATTAAAAAACACTTATAAGCCCAGTTTCACCAACGATTAATTGTACTTAGAAAGAGACGAAGAGTAAGTTTAATCGAAGGTTACAGTTAATCGACGTTGGTGAAACTGGGCCTTAAAAGAACAGTTTTAACTTAAATGTAATTTGATTACCGTTTTGAGATTAACAACGTGGAATACACAAGTCGCCAGATCGAATCTTTTGAGTAATGAAGCGTCTTGTTAGTATGGATTACATATTGATACACTGAAAAAAAAAATTGTTAATCCCAAGAAATATTTAGTCCGATACGTTCAACCAAACATTTTAGTTAGTTAACTAAATATTAGGTTGTTTCAACAATTTATTTCGTTTCTTTAATCAAGAATTAATTAATTCAACTAATGTTTAGTTATATAACTAACTAAAATGTTTAGTTGAACGTATCGGACTAAATATTTCTTGGAATTGACAAATTTTTTTTCTCACTCAGTGTAACCAACTTAATATGGAAGAAGTGGATATTTTTTATAACCGCAGGTTTAATGAAACTTTTATTCCGTTAAACCTATTTTCAATAATAGAACAAATAAAGTATTTTTTCTTATACATTAATAAACGTTGAATAAATTAAATATATATATATATATTTGCAACAAATATATCTGTAACTGATATCTTGAATTTCAAATCAATTTTTACGTGAAATATAGACTATATAGTAACGATCTTTCTTTAAGAAAAAGAGAGATCATTATTTATAATATTTATTAAACTTTTATTTATATAAAAAGAAATAATAGGGATATCAAATTGCTAAAAAAACGTTGCGTTCTTTTATCATTTATAACGAAAATTTTAATTCAGTCTGGGACTTAATCTCTTCTTCATTGAAACAGTTTCTATATAATTTTGGAAAGTTTCTAGATTATAGAATAACGTGTCATCCTAACAATTAGTCCCAACTATACCGGTGTCTGATCCGCGGACAGATTTCCTTGGGGGCTAGTTCGCGAATCAACTTTTTAAACTTCCTGCCAGAGGTTCATTAGTGATAACTCAAGCACGTCTGTCTGCCACGAACGCGAAAACTTCTACCCAAAGGATTGGCAATGTACTTTTGAAAAATATGGAGCGGCTCTTCACGACTTATTCGCATGCTTCTTTTCAACTCGCTGTAATTCTGAGGAAAATATGTTAGACGTATGAAAATTGAGGAAGATGCAGTAGTATTTTATGTAAAATTGGATTCTAGTGATTATAATACAGAGATGCATTATATTTACATTTCTCTGTTTATATTATGCTGAAGCTACAGTAAGAATTTCCTTATCTAATTAAAGGACCCCGCAACAATCCTTATAGAAATAGGTTCCCGGTCAAATTGGCCGAAATTTTGATATGATGTAGTTTTGACTTATTAATTAAAAGTTTAATGGTCACTGGGCCAGAAAATTAAAAGTTTTTTAGTAAATTGACCTCATCAGTCGGTTAGACAACCGTTACTCGACTCTTACGACGTGGACGTAGTGGTAGGCACTTGAGATTTAATGTGGAGGTCAATTTTGGACATTTGAGCCGCCGCGCCGTAACACAAAACTTTTGATTTAACTTTTGATTTAACTTTTGATTTTCTGGTCTAATAAACCATTGAGACTTTTGATCAGTGAGTCGAAACCTACATCATATCAAAATTTCAGCCAATTTGACCGGGATCCCATTTTCATAAAGACTGTTGCGGGGTTCTTTAATGAATTAAATAAAGCTTTCCTCCATTGAAAAAAATAAATATAAAGTTATGCTAACTTAATATTATAAAAAAAATATAGTATTTTGTGTGTGTGGATGTGTGTGTTAAATTATATTTAATAGATTATTTTTTATGATATAAGGTATCTGTATATATAGAAGATATCTCGCAAATATGTTATTAAACATGATATTATCGGGAATTTTACTAATAATATGGGCGTTAAATTACGCAGAAAAATACCGAAAAAATTGCTATCATACTACCTTGAGAAAAAAGCGCGAATACTGAGTAGTTGTTATTACCAGATATGTTATAATTAGTAAAGACTGAAGATAATTAGTCTAACCGTTAGATGAAACAATTTGAGAGTCCTTGCACGAACCGTGCAAGAGAGCATAGGCGATCGCTTTGCATTTACGAATCAGAGAGGAATATGTGGAGTCCGCGCCTTGTCATTAATCAATCAGTTAATTAGGGTCATTTCGCTATTAGGGCTCGTTATGGTTTGCGCTCTCTCCGCGTTTGGTCTTTGACAGTCTAAAGTGCAGCGGTACTACTATGAGTACTAGAACCGGTAAGTGCTACGATGCGTAGATTTCGAGAACCGTGGATTCACATATGTATGTGTCATATGTGATACGTAAATAACAAAGTAGTGAGGTTTACCGTGTCATGTGAAGCGGTAATAATTAGCGAAATAATTATTAAATATCGTTAATTCTGCATGAATATCTTCATATTGATTTTCTCGAGATTCTGAGTCCTTTTTAGACATTATTCATCGATATTATTCACCGCAACGTTAGAGTCGCCTACGCGACGTCGCGTTTAATGCCGAAATGCATATTATTTCATCGCGCCGACATTCTTATGAGAGATATATCTATATATAAATACGCCGGGAAAACCGAGCCGCGGGAGGCACCGTGCCAAGGGCTGTTCTTCGGCGTCAATAAATCCGGAGTTAACACACTGGCATTTTAAACGCGATGTAAACCACCTGTAAAGCGAGGCTCGACCTCGGCGTGGTATCTCATTAACTCCAACTCGCGCTACGCGTTTGTGAAAAGGGGTAGTTGCATGCCACGCAAATGAGACTCGCCGCTCGTTGATTTTTCATTTGCCGGAATCGCGCGACTACGCGTACGCGTGTATGCACACGCACGTACACACGCATTTTCCTCGTCGCGAGAATATCGCGGTTGATTCACTCCACGCACACGTGCGTTATTGTCGTCCCGTTCCTCTAGTTCCCTTTTTTTTTTCGACAATTTATCGCGCCGACCATTTGATTCGAAACGCTCCAGTGACTGCAAGAGCTTCAATGATTTCGACGACACTCGGGGGAACGTTTTATTTTTGCCCATTTTTTTGTCTCTTTTATTTTTTAAGAGTAGTGTTACTTTATGTTCGCGCGCTCAGCCGACAGCAATTAACAATCGCGACTATGCTCGACTACTCGCTACTTTGTTTTATAGTAGTAAAATATTGCGTAAATTATTATTGATAATTGAAATTATTAATAATTGATGTATAGTTTTCTCTTATCGTTTTGATATTTCCATATATTGTACATAACTATCGTTATTTATTTGATTTAATGTATTACATTTATTTATATTTTGTCCACAATATATGTATTTTACAGTATTTCAATCTCACATAACACATTTCTTTACGGTTATAATTCAGGTGCTAATAATTTAAACTTGTTTTTCACATTAAGTATATGTGATACGTGGTAAATCCGCTCGTATCCGCTGATAGCGACAATAGATTCGGAAGAAATAAAGCGTCGTAACTATTCCAATCTGTACCAAAGCCACGGGTTTTCTCCGTTTTCCCGGCATGCTTGAACGATTTAAATGCCAGGTGGCCCGTGACAAGGGCGCAAACTGCGATACGGTATGTTATCGTTTCAGGAACCGTTTTCCGGGCGTGCTGGAAAAGCTGCATCGAGTCGTAGCCGCGCAGCGTGGCGCGACGCGACGCGACGCGGCGTCGCGGATTCCCGGAGGATGACGGCGGGTGAGGGTATATAAGAGGGATAATATCGTGTCTAGTGGGATTTGTCGGAGGTAAACAGAGTGCACAAGGCTGTTGCAGGCAAACGTATTACCGCAGGATATCTTATATACACACACGTTCGCCCGCCGCGCTTTCCAAGCTACTTTCGCTTCCACAACGGCGCTCGCGCAGGGATTGCACCCTGCGCCCCTTTTGCCGTGCCCCATCGGTAAATTCTGCTTCTCTCGTTCATTGCGATTTGTTTTCAAAGCCGCGAACTGCGAGAGCGCATTCCGCGTGACGTATCGAATGTACTCAGCCCGCGAGCTGTCGGCTGCACGGATGGTGGCATTTACGTTGCATTTCATTACGGGTCTGTAAGGCGCGAATAAATCCTGAGCCCTGATACGATTTGAATACGATGTGAACGTTATAAGTTTGTCATGACCGATATCTATTTACGAATGGAACATGACAGATCGATCGAATGTCGCGAGATACGTCAAAGTAAGTTATTGCGTGAAATGATAGTTTTTGACTTTGTAAGGATCAGCTTGCTACTGCTTCTTAAAATTTCGCGAAATCGACCTTGGTATATAGGAAGCAGGCCAACCGGAATAATAGTCGTTTCCTCGCCAAATAGATTTGGCGCGGTTCTATATACGTTGTCCCTCTATCACTATAAATTTTCTCCGATAATCTGGAAACTTTTCAAGGTAACGCGCAAAAGGATAACCATTGTAGAGACTGCACTTGTTCTCACACTTGTGTGAGCAAATACGGCAATATGTATTCTCAGTGTGCAAAAATCTTTAAGAAGAAAAATCTTGAAGCTCAATAATTCGACATTAAATCCTATTCTTCCAATACATGATTTTATTATCTCGATAAAGTTGCAAGACGTTAAATTTATCGTTGCATTCATTATGCTGTTAATGACGATAAGAATCATTACTATTTGTCTTTGAATAATATTTACAGACGCAGCTTTTTGCGAAGTTTATCAGATATTTATATCGAGATAAAAGAATATCTAATTGTAAGAAGTGCACCTTTTATCTAGCTAACATATCAGAAATTACGATCACGTCTAATTCGGAGTTCACGATAAAACAAGTTCGTTGGATTCATACAATATGAATTGCGCTTCTCTCGCATTTGACGCCGTCGCGATCGAAGATATGTGGCTTAAACGATACCGCGAGGCCAGGCGGTGGTTCTTCCTCTCTTGAGGATCGTGCGAACTACCGGCGGATCCGAAAATATCCGACCATTTTCCAGCGGCTGCCATTCCCAGACCACATCCGCGTGCGATGCCCGCCCTTTCCGCTTCGCGCATTTACGGCGCACCACTCGATACTCCACCTGATGGTTCATCCATCTTTTGCGAACCGACATTTAGACATTTCGGCTCGGCGCTGCCCAATGCTCACAAATACTCGCATTTGCCTGACGTTCTACATGAACCACTCTTATGGACTATCGTCTGCATTTTTAATCTTTTAATGTTTAATAAGATACTGAAAAAAATAAAATAATAAAGAACAAAAATAAAACAGCAGATTTTTTATCATAAAAAAATATTAATAGTAAAAAAAATGAATTTATAGTAATTGTCAATTATTTCTTTATATTGAAATTAAATTCGAGGTTATAAATTTAGGTTTCTGTTTGAATTATTTTATTATACCGTAATAAATTTTGAGCAATTATTTTCGCGAGGATCGCGAGCATATCTAAGAAAAATGGACAGCGATTGTACTTAAATTTACCCAACTTTATGTCGTCGGCTTATGTGCAACATACGCAATAGCATGTCAGCGTAATATGTTCCTTCCAGTTTCTACTCCGTTGAATTAACAGAAACAGAACACGCGGGTTATTACCCGCCAGATATCGTTTCGCGCGATAAACATCGCTCGTGTTAGCACTTTCACCCTCGTTTTGTCATACACCACATTTTTGTGCTCAACAAGTTTTTATATCAAACATTGTGCTTCCGTGTGCTCGCTTTCCTACTTTGTTCTTACTTTCACTTACGTGTTACCTTTAAAAATGACGAGACTTCACCATTCTAATTAAATAAGTCCCTGGAATTTGAAGGAGAGAATCAATTTCGAAATTGTTAGTATGAATCCTTTGTGTATATCCTCGAAATGAGTGGAGTGCACAATTCAAATTAAACGCGGCCATAGAGTGGGGGTAAAATTATAGCCACTGTCTGCAAGTTCATGCGTTCCGTGATGAGTACGAGGAATCGTGCCGTGGAACTTTGCTAATTAACAGCGTGCTGTTAATTAATGTTACAAGCATTTTAGAAACACAATGTTCCCCCGAGATCGTAAAATGGAATGCACGAGTCATTTCACATTATTGCGTATCGAATTGTGAATATTGTTCATTTTGCATCTAATAACATATAAATAATTCAGTCTATTTTTTTCCATTTCCTTCAAAAATGCAATCCCATAAATTAGAAATTAAAAGAGTATTAAAAAAGACTAAGATCTATATTTCAGTGAGGTGCAATTCTAAATTATGATTTGCACATTTTAAATACCTTGTACTGAAATACAGATTTCAACATTTTACTTTTCAGCAACTCAGAAATCAGTCATTTCTCGAAAGCAAGTTATAACTTTATGATGGAGTAGAACACCAACTACAAATAGTATAAATACACTTGTTTTACGCTTATTTGCTTGCACATTTTTTTTCTTTCTTTCTCTTGCTGTCTATATCTTTCTAAGGCAGGTCGCATATAGAGCAATATATAGTGGACATTGTCTTTTGCATTAATCTATCATATTTTTTCATTTCCCGTAAACTAATATAATAGCAATACATTTCTGATGCAATAGATCACTTTAGGGATGCATCAATTAATAGTATAATTAAACTGATGAATAATACAAAGAAATTTTTATAATACATAGGATTAATCAGCTTTTGGAAAAAGAATTCTATCGTTTCGTGACTTGGTGACTTATTGTTTAGTGAATTTCAAACATTCCATAAATTCTATGCAAGACAGTTAATTTTTGCAACTTACAACTCTCGCACCCTCGGGGTATAACTCTTTTCTCGATTACAACTTGCTCGAATTCGACGTAATGCAAAACCGAAATGAAGAAAAGTTTTTAATGTATGCACGTTAAAAGGATTATAAATCAATGCATGGTGAATTGAAATGCGGATACCGCAATTCCATTACAATACCGGATTGCGCGAACATAAATCTTCCCGGAAGTAATAATTCAAGCGAACAGTTTCGTGTGTCTCGAAGGTTCTCCGTCATCTGTGATAGCCGCGGAACTTGTTGGACCTTAGCCGATGAAAATTGACGCTGAAGAAACGCAGGCCACGGCCAAAAGATATTAATATGTAAAGTAACGGCGCTTCGCAAGTGCTTCGCTTCGCGATGCGCGGTTCATCATCGCCAAAATCGATTCCAGCCTTCGTAGATATTGCAAATCCTTGCCGTGTCACTTAGTACATTAATGCGCTGTTATGACGGGCAAAACACCAAGAACAATAATCTATTATGACGTCATTGAAATAAAAGTCGATCTATGTGGCAGGAAACAAAAGAATTGAAAGAAAGCAACACTCTATTATTGAGTAATTTATCAGGTGACTGATAAAATTCTTGCTAGTTTAATAATTAATATTTTTTGAAACTATAGATCTCTCTCAGTCGTTATTTCTTTTTTTTTGCTATTATATTTTAGTAACTTTTGCAACTTTGGCTAAATTTCGTATACTAAACCTGCGTTATTTTTGTTGCGTGTTTTCCACGCGCAATAACGCGCGCATGAATTATGCACAACACGGTTTAAGTTGCATCGATTCATCAATGTCTGCAATTACTTATAGCCAGTTAATCCTGCGTGATAAAGTTATTTAACTGTCGGTACTATAATCGCTGCCATCATTAATTCGTTGAAATATATTGCGCTAACGTAGATATAATTTCGTACATTTCATTCCGGGCATATTCGACTGCGAAGCTTATTAACCGCGGAGTTTTGTTGCGATTTTCGTGAAATAGCCAACCGTCTCCAAATGAGTTCTTAATGACTGCCTAACTTATTCTTAATTGATCCTTAATTCTACTTAATTTATACGGCGGGGGACCGACAATGAAATCACGGTAACGTGATGAAGTAGCAAACAGCTTCCCGGTTGAAAAGAAATCGCGTTCATCAAAGAACAATCGAAACCGCCGGAGAGCGGTGAGAGAGTGCAACGTGCAAGAAACGCATGCACGCCGACAAGAAAAGAGTAATGCGCGATTAAGCAGGCGCACCATCGTTTGTAACGGTTTAGCTGAAAGCAAGCGCACGCCGTCGTCAACCCCCGCAGTCCCTCTCTCTCTCTCTCTCTCACCCACACAATGTCTGGGGAGAACGACTGGAACTTACTCCTGCGAGTTTTGTTGCGGTTTCCGCAAAATTGCTTTATAATTCCTGATTTATATTTCCCTCTGGCCGGCGGCGCGCCGCGCCCGCCATCCCCCTTTTCACGCTCTCTTCTCCGCGTCTTCCGCCAGCCCGGCGCGTATCCGAGAATGACGTCCCCGTTCCTTAACGCATATTTCTTCCACTGCCGAGCGCGCTTAACGCTCGCTTAGATATCACTTACCCGAATCGTCGCGAAAGCGACACTCCTTCATTTCTGCGGGGATTTTTCCGAGCTGGTATACTAGTCGTAGTCAGTTGTAGTTGACGTGAATCGTGTACCGCTTATTGTGAGATTGTGTTTTTCTATATCACGTAATTTCAATATTTTATCTGATATTCTTCAGGATGTGCAGTTGAGCCACGAGTTAACTTTATGGATTTTATTATTTAAAGCAAGCTACCTCACGTTAATTCCGTTATTATGATTGAATCTATATGCTGAAATTCTCGGTGAGATTTTGATGGGTAGAGATCGACTCGATTCAACGTCACGTTGCGTCATACCCATGTCAGTACGCGCAACGCACAATTTCCCTGTACCCATTATAATTGCTTCACACCTATCGGCGAACAGATTTCCTGTCATGGCGATATTGCGAGTTTGATCTCGTAAAATGAATGTCATTTCACGAACGATTAATTAATAATAATTCTAATAACTAATCAATAGTGCCTTTGGGAATCATTTTGCATTATATAAAATACAATATTAACGTACACAGGTTTACAGCAGTATTACAATTTACAAATTGCTGTTAAATTATAACAATATTTGTGGTACGATTAAATGTCTCTGCAGAATAGGATTATTACTATTGTTTATAACAAACAAAGGGATTTACCGGTATGATGGCTGTGATACTTGCACGGGAGTAGCTGGTATCAGTATTTGATCAGTATTATCCAGTTGTACCTACTGCTTGCAGTTGTAGTCGTACGATTGGATCTCAGTGAAACCTGGGTGATGTAATTACACCGTCATGGTCCAAGCACCACCTGCGAACCAATTGTGGAGAAACTGAATTTAGACTAACATAATTGCGGGGAGATTGCTGCGGGATTCTGAAATAGATTAGCGGGATCCGATGTGCCGCGCGATGACGTCGATCTCATCCATTTTCTGAGCAGCCCAACGAATTGGGGTCTCTTTGAGATACGGTGTTTATTCAAGAATGAATCCGCGTAGGAGGAGAGAATCAAGTCGCAACTCTTCCTCGTCGTCCACGACTTCGCGCGAGAACACGCGAATTTGCTGCGAGGCAGAGGCAGATAAGCGGACGGCGCGTAATGCATACGCAACGGAGTCAGCTACTTCTGAAAGCGAGGGAATGAATCGTTCTCGCGATAAGACCATATCTCGAGCGCGATTCCTTTCGTGTGGGGGCCAGGACGCGTCTCCCGTTCTGTTTCCCTTTTGCGAGAGAGACTCGCCCGGTTTCTCCCCCGGAAAGTAGACAGCCGTTTAAATTAGACCATTATCTTATGAACAGCCAACATACGACAATTGCTTTTTTTGCCAGGTGGTCATTAATTATCCGTTCAAAAGATATCACGCCGCGTAGAATAAAAATTTTGACGAGCTAGTTAACTCGAACGATTTTCTTCACGATAACTTAGTCTATCTGAACTTCTCCTTAATTTAATTTAAAGTAAATCATAATAGCGATTACTGTATCTTGTTTAAAATTGTATCTTGTTATTCGAAAAAGAAATTTATAAGAATTGATTTTATTTTTAAACTTTGTTGAACGATAAAATTTAGGCACAAATCTCTTGGCACACTTACTAACAGATTATATGAATAGAATTGTAATTTGAAGCTATGTATTTTGTTACGGCTCACGTTTCGAATAACTATGTAGAGTCAATGATAGCATTCATTGTAACGCTCAATAACTTCGTGGGGATACAAGCCGATGATAGTGATGTTGGGAAACGAGGATAAACCAGTGTAATATAAGTGAGGGAGGAAAGCGAAATCCGTACAGAACACATCTCACCCGGAAACGCGTATTGCAAATTCCGACTCTTTCCGTCGTTGTGCTCGTCCGGCGCGAATATCGAGCGACACGAAAATGGAATATTGATATTTCGAGTACACGCGGATACACGAGCGCGAAAGCCGCGGCAGAAATACGTACGGGGCGCATAAACACCGCTGCATGGACAATTCTATGCCCTCTGCGCCCAGCTTCCTGTTTTTCTACTCGCTCGCCATGCTATATCATCGTCCTCTTCCTCTCGCACCACAACGTTGCCCTTCTCCCGATTCCATTTCGCGTCGTACTATTCGTTTTCGCAGATATCTAGAATAATGAATATCTCTTCTATAGATAGAGAAAACTAATAGCAATTTAGCGCTTCTCGGCGTGGTGTAATAAGATTTTTAATTCCGCTTGAGATCATAAAGACAGTGCTTGGCGAGTATTATTCGTAAAGACAATTAACGGATGCGAGAAAATAAGTCTTTATCGCGAAATCTCAATATTATTAAAAATACAAATTAAACCGCTTTTAAATTGCTCTAATTTTATTTAAAATCTGATATATGTTTGAAAAAATCGAGATTGTCTGTTATATGCATCTATTGCATGTATTCAAAAAGTGATTATTTCTTCGTCATTATTCCGGCGTCACAAATTAAATGACGTATTGTTTAGGATTCTACTTTCATTTGTAGCACATTAACAATTGCCACTGGTATCTACTACTTACAGGATTACTCATATATGGAAATATCAACCGTTTCAAATTCGGCGAGGCGTTCTCAAAGCAGGCAAACGTAAATTTAATTTACCGTCGTTTAATATCGTACATGGCACAAATCATGATGAATTTCTACTAAATATCATCTGCTCGATTTTATGCGTTAGTAATATATAAGAATAAAAATGCAGATAATTTTATTCTAAATAAGAAATTTAAAAAGTTCAGTAAATCAATATTACTAAATTTATAGAAATAATAAAATTGACGCGCTGGTGTAATAGTTATTTTAAACTTTTAAAACCGACACGAATTAGTAATATATAATTAAAGAGTTACGACATTATTATATATTGTTTGTCAAAAGTACGATGATGAACGTTGTGATTTGTCATTGTAATATATATATCCAATCATACAGCATCGAGCGAAGAAATATGAATGCATATGCGTGATGCATTTGACGCACGTCCAATGCTCATCAATCTAATGCAATATGGATGAAGATATTTGAATAGTTTCGGTGAAATTGGTATTGCATGTTATAATATTGTGACATGTTGCTATTTTCTACATTTTCAGTAATTTAGCTGTTGAAAAGCGAGTACTACTCTATTGATATAAGCCCGTTGGCTTACTTATATATGTTTATGCAAAAATGTTTACTTATTAATTTAAAAGAAAAATGCATCTAGAAATAACATATAGCTCTGGTTCTATCTCTTTTCAAAGATTTCATGTTCCATTTTCTCGTCATTGAAAGTGTCATAATTTCGTTTATAAATTACAACGCGAAAGAAATATCTGTCCATAGAATGAAATAATTTGATTAATCAAGATGCTAAAAAGAAATTTGATGAACCTATTTCTTCTATATGTATGTATATGGCAGCCCCACGCAAGTCACACTGATTTATTCTTGACTTTTACATTTTTGTTTGAAGTTATCGGATCGCTTCCGATTGCTCGGTCCTACTGGGTACGGGTTTTCGCGATATTTCGTCACCTTCCTTTTCCCCATCCGTCTCTGATTCGTGAGCTAGGCAAGCGCGACGACAGATTTATGGATTCTCTTGACAATGGCGGAAACGGCGAGTCGCGGGTGGTAGTTGGCGGATCTGCCAAGCGGCGGCAGACACAAGAGTGCATCGCTTCTCGGGCAGCAAAACCGCATCGGACGATACATGCGCGATATATATATGTATAGTAAATATATATGTGTGTATATATTTGCATACACACATATACGGGGAATACATGTCATATATATATATATATATATATATATATATCTTTATGGTTTGTATAATGTCGGGACCATTTCGGAGATGCAATAACACATACCAGGACTTTTGGCACATGCTGGGTCCGACCCAGAAATTTTCTGTATGAAAGGTAACTTATCAGGCCCGGTACTAGTTTATACAAAGATGTGTAACGTAACAAAGTAGGACCGTGTTTCCTTCCTAGGCATTGTGAATTATAAGGACTGGTACCGGTAATTACTTATATGCAATGTAAAAAACCGGGACCTCCTTATCTGAACAATTTTACTGAATTAAGTTGTATCATCATTCTTTGAGCGTATTATTTCTTAAATATAAAATTCAAAATATTTAGAGAGTCCAATCAAGCTGTTTATATACTTATATATATTTAGCACATAATGATTATTTATTCATAATAAAGGACATCTATTAATATTTTACTATTTAAAAAGGAGTATGCATCAAGCTACTAAATGCTTTCTAAAATGCTATCTTTTACTAAAAGTTATGTTAAAAGTTATGTTAAAAAGAAGTTATATTAAATCATTGTTACTGCGTTGTGCTTGATAAAGTTGTAATTATAAATTTAAATTAGTCAATTTAATTAAAATTAGAATTAAAATAATTAACATCAATAAATAAACTAATCAATTAAAATGTTACGAGGTTCTAATTTTTGTTGTTACAGTAAAGAAATCGATTTCCATACAAACTTCTACGACGATACACTGTAGAAAAAAGTTTTTCGACTCCTTCGCTGATTTCATCGATGTAATAGCAAACAGCAGAACTCTGACCAGTTATACTTTTCGAAGAATTTCATGTTCAAATTTTCAAATATTATATTCAGTGCATTATTTAAGAAAAAACGCACGAAAATAATGAAAACATAAGTAAAAATTATAGCTGAAACAAAACTTTTACTAGACGTATCGTCACATGCGAGGACCGATTTCCATGATATATAATGGATAATATAACAGAACCGATCAAATAAATTATTCTTCGACAAATTTTACGTATACTTTGCATAAGCTATATTTTACACAACGCATAATTTAAAGATTTAAAAGCGAAAATGATGGACTGCGAAATACCGAAGGATTACAGCCAAATCAAAGGTTATACTCTACGACGTATCGTTACATGTGAGGACCGATTTCTTCGGTGCAATGATAAATAACAGGACCGCCCAGTTTAACCATTTCTCAATTATTTTCATCTATACGTTTGGTTATTACTTGAGAAGTTGCAATATTCTACTCGGTGCATTATTTAAGGATTAACACACGAAAATGTTGGCCCACGAAATGCCGACAGATTTTACAGCTAAATTAAACCTTTATTGTATACGATATACACTGATTATGAGAAAAGAAATGTTCTGCATTTTAGTAAATATTGGTTTGCATGCAACTGTGACCCCATTTACTGAGAAAAAAGTATTCTAAAATAAAAAAAGAAAAACTTTCTTCTTTTTAATAAATAGAGTAACAGTTGTATGCAAACTAAATATTTACTAAAATGCAGAACAATTTTTTCTCAGTGTATCATTTGAGAACTGATTTCCTCATTGCAATGTGTAAATAATAGGACCGCTTAGTTAAACAATTTATCGATTGATTTCACCTGTACTTTCGATTACTTGAAATATTTTACTCAGTGCTTTATTAAAGGACTAACACACGAAAATGTTGGCCCATGAAATTTCGACAGATTACAGCCAAATCAAAACTTTTACTGCAGGATGTATATTGTTACATGCGAGGACCGATTTCTTCAGTGCAATGGTCAATAGCAGGACCGTCCAGTTTAACTATTTCTCAATTATTGTCATCTATACGTTTGGTTATTACTTAAGAACTTGCAATATTCTACACGGTGCACTATTTAAGAATTAACACACGAAAATGTTGACCCACGAAATACGGGCAAACTACAGCCAAATCAAAATTTTTACTCTAGGACGTATTGTTACATGCGAGGACCGATTTCCTCGGTGCAATGGCAAATAGCAGGACCGCCCAGTTTAACTATTTTTTAATTAATTTTATCTATACGTTCAGTTATTACTTGAGAAGTTGCAATATTCTACTCGG
>NW_020216518.1:273044-315550 GCF_003070985.1 Temnothorax curvispinosus | reverse complement strand
TGATATTTCGCGATGCACCGCGAAATACCAAAAACTTACAGCCAAATCAAAATTATACTCTACGACGTATCGTTACATACGAGAGCGGATTTCCTCGGTACAATGGTAAATAGCATGACCGCTCAGTTTAAATATTTCTTAATTAATTTCATCTATACGTTTGGTTACTTGAGAACTTGCAATATTTTACTCGATGCATTACACTGTACAGCAAGAAAAAGCACAAGAACGAACTTTGCGGCATTCGATAGTTTTTTGGCCGCAGAAAACGATCCCATTTGCCAAATTGCTCTATCACGTCACAATTTTGACATATTTGCAGTTAGCAAAAATGGGCTATTTTAGTGTATTTTGACATATTACAACTACAATAATGACGAATCATACTTAATTTTGATTGCTTAAAATTCTCCGATACGTCACATATCGCAGTTATAATATGCTAAAATACACTAAAATAGCTCATTTTTGCAACTTTAATGGCAAATATCTCAAAATTGTGACACAGCAATTTGGCAAACGGAATCGTTTTCTGCGTCCAAAAAATTATCAAATGCTGCAAGATTCGTTCTTGTGCTTTTTTTGTACAGTGTAATACGCCGCTGGCAAAAATTTTTGAAACAATAGTATTAATAGTAATTCTGCGTATAATTTCTGTAGTTAGTGTACACTATTTTTAAAGGTAAAAAAATATTGTGTAATCGGAATAGAAATGTAAGACGTATTTTGATTAAAAGTAAAAGTTATTGTAGAATTCACGATTTTTTTCTTATATCATTTTGCAGAAATTGTAGAACTTTACGATGAAGATTGGTGACACACGGAAACTTTTGAGTTTTCTGAACTCGCAATAATCTTTACATTATATATCGATAGCTTAGAGAAATAGTTAAAATTCTCGCGGTCCTATTAAATTACTAAGCATAAAAAGCATCCTTTTTTTTATATAATAGTTTATATAATGTGTACAAACGATGACTAACTACGAAATACGATGTAAATAGCTATTGCAAGAACATGTATACTGCATTTCACGTTATGTATATTGCTTATAATCAGATATTTATGTATTTTTTAGTGGTACCGACAATTAACAAAACATATAAGGAAGCTTAATTTTGATATATCTTTGTATTTTGATTATACATATGGAAAATACTTCCGGAATACAAGTTAGGATGTCGATGTATATCAACGTATACGTATGTATACATCGCTTATGGTCGGTCCCAACATATGCCGAACCATAAAGATATATATATATATATATATATATATATATATATATAGTATATGCGTGTGTATGTATGTATATGTATTCCGTATATATGTGTGTGTGTGCAAATATATATACACACATACACATACGGAAAGATATTTCTCACAGTGCATCACTGTGCATCTTTTCTGCAGCCCGTGGCCGAGGAAATTAGCAAACCAAATTCGAAGCCGACCGTCGCATCGTCGTCGGCTCGAGCAGCCGCGGAAAGGTTCGAATTTATTCGCGGCCGGGCGTATCGCCCGCGCCGGTACGGTAAAAATCTTGCCCCGGCACCCCGCAATGCACATCCCGTTAAATACGACGGTACTAAACATTTCCCGAAGAGGAAGGAAGCGCTTGCGCTTAGCGCTATACGAGATTATCAAGAGTTATCTGCAATGATATCTGCATTATGGCGATAATATCTGCATTCGAAGAGCGAACGCTTCGCATATCTGATGACAATATTCAGCGTTTTCTTGCCATCGAAAAAATGCTCGTTAGCCGTATATTAATTATGAACGTCACATGCAAATCTCTTCGTTACACTTCACTGTGACTTGCTGCACTTGCATCAGAGAATATTTCAACGTATTGTGTGGCATGTACCACGAGTATATTTTAATATTTAACTGCTATAATTAAATATATATTTTATTATATATATATATAATATATATTTAATTTAATATATATTTTATATTATACAGAACAGTTACTAAGAAATCATACTACTTAAAATATTTTGTTATATTTCTCATTTGGTACTAATTTATATGAAAGTTTTATTGAAAATTGTAGCTTGATGTTTAGATACCTATTATTATATTTTTAATTTTTGGCTTAAAGAACAACTTAATATATTGGACCGAAAGTACATTTGTAATTCGCCAACGATATAATAAACATTAGACGTTTATTTCATCGACTACAATTGGCAAATCATCGTGACGATTCGAGCATTGGCGTCTTGACGATCAATCGGACCAAAACCAATGGTCGAATCGTCACGATGATTATTTGCCAATTATAGTCGATGAAATGAACGTCTAATGTTTAATATATTGGGTTATCCCATAAATAATGCGGTATAAAAGGGAACTTGGCTTATTCTTTAATTCAAAACTGAAAGGCTTTTATCGTCAAGGAATTGAAAATTCAAGATTAAGATGGAAAGAAGTAGTAAATAATAAAGGAAAATGTATTTTCGATTAAAATTAAATGTCAAGTTTTTGTTTTATTTCAAAAATATCTCTAAAAAATCATATTACTTGTGGGATGACCCAATATATTATAAGTCTTTTTGTGACGTTGTGTATAAAAGATATGGTTTAAGCAAAAGCAGTTTTCAAAAACGTATTTTCTTTAAAAATATTAAATTAGCGAATAAAAATATGTTTCAGAAAGCTTATTGTACATTAATAACAGATAAAAAAGATCCAACATAATATAATAATACGATTAATAATAATGATTTGAGAATTCATGATCACTGTTACGGCAGTTAACTTGATATACATAGGTAACATATATTTGATTTATCATTTTATGACTATATAAATAATAAATAATATATACGATAAATGATAAATAAATAATCATAAAATAATAAGTAAAAAGCATGAGTTATTAAATTGTATTAGTACGATATAAGAAATCTCTGTGATTCAGGCACCATAATATATTTTTAAAAAATATCGATTTAATTTTTATAATAATTATAATATAAAACATAAAATGGATGTAAAATGGATATAATAAATTGACTCTTATAAAAACATAAACATACAGAATAAAATCGTATTCTTAGATTATCAGCTATATAAATTGATAAAAAATTGCATCAACTGTACCTGATTTTTGAAAATATTTGTAACACACATAAAGTAAAATATAATATAGGTATTTTTTGTCTATATTGCTGATTGCTCATTTTCTTCATATTATTTTATTATTAAACATTGTTTATATTTAGTAATAAAATAAATTGGTGAAGTACGATTTAAATGACCGCTTTAGGCAATTTTTCCCTATATATATTTGTGCTACGAATATTTTGTATTTAATTGAAACATCGCGATGTGCGTTCTGCCCGTTAAATTTATATTTTTAACTGCTATAGGGCATTTGTTTGGAGCATTAATTATCAGTACAACATTACAAGATAGCGATTAAAATATAGGATAAAACGTAGAATTCCGAACAAGTTATTAATTTTACTCGATGTCTTCCGATATCGATTATATTTTTAATGGTTTGGTTTCGTTTGTTCGGTTTCTTTTTAACAAAAAACACGAAGGCGTATTCCCCAGCTCTGCGTGTCCCAGGGTGATATGCGCGATTCATTAAACATTCACCGAAGTCATATGCCATAAACTGTGACGCATGCGGATCTTTTTCTTCTTTATGATACTCTTGAGAATTGCGTGGCTTCAGAATTCGGGACCACTGGGTATTTGTAGGAGAGCTAAAAGATTAAGGGAGATGTTAGTTTTTAATATGAATGCCTATATATAAATGTGTTCTTTTTCTCATTTTATTACGTCAATGACTATGTGTGATCTCCAAATAAATACCAGGGATGCGAAATATTGGAATTATTTGGGACATACGTCAAGCGCGTTCCTGAAAACAATCTGGCTTAATTGAGACAAACTTTGCCTTCTTCATTCTTCCGTGTTTTATATTTCCAATATTTCTTTTTTTTTATTTTCCACACTGATCGAACTATCAACGTGGCAGTGCAACAAAGGCTAGCAGCGTATATTCCGCGAAACACGATATTTCAATTAAACCTATCGTGATTGGGATAAAGCTCGATCGTGCGCTATGACCATGCCAATAAAACGAAACCGATATTGGGTGTTAAGAAAGGAATATCTTTTTTTGACAATGAGCATAGCAAATGGAAAAACGGCAATATATATTATTTTATAATTTTTATTTAATTTTTACGTTTATATTTTATACGAAAGCATTGTATACTCTTAAGTTAATATTTTATAATATTTTTTTTTCGTTTTATCAGATTTTATATGAGATCATACTTGGCTAGTTACTGGCTGATTGTTTTATATTTGGATATTAAACTTTTTTACACTGATAAAAGAAATGTTCGGAAAAATGGGCCGGCTGTTTCATGTTACAATACATATTTGTATACTGCGTGATATTTTGTACATTATGTGATTGTCAAGCACGTTAAATCTCGCGTTTAAATTCATTGACGATTTTAGAATCAGCTTAATCCAAGTATACAGCGTATGAAATAAGCTGTGACAAGCTTATTTTACTGCGAAAATTATCCCGAAGGCATTATAAAGTTATGGCTTCTTAAAAGCTTTTAACGAACACCTCGCACGCGATATCTTTATTTAACCATATTCAGCGGCACGTGAGCCTGAATATATTCCGCGATATAGACAGCTACTTTTGGACAGTAAGCTCTTCATCAGTACCCGTTATTAGTGGGAAGTAATTATGAATTTTATAGGTAAATTAGTCGCAAATTTGACATGTCTAATAAAATATTACATACTTTTTAGTATTACGTACGTTAGTACGTGATAAGTTCACGAATTGGTATCCTAACCATTATAAATGCATAAGAAATTCATAAAGACAATCGCGTTGTATGTACATATAATATATAACGAGATCCGAATTGTGTCGAAAAAGCGATAGACTTCAAACACGGTTAGCACGTATTGTAAGGAGATCAGGTAACCTGGAAGAGGGAAGTAAAGGAAGATGGTCGATCGAGAGACGATGGGATGAGGCGAAATCCACTATCAAAGTAGATGTTTCCCTGGCGTGCCATACGTTTCCTTCGCTACTCTCCTAAAGTGCAAACCCACCAAATAGGAAGGAGGAAACGGTTCGGCGAACAGCTGCTTACGGTTTCATAACCGCTTCATAGATTCGGAGGACTACGATCTATCAGGCCACCATAATATTCATTCTAGCTGCGGAAAATCGGATATACTCCTATCATACCGAGGATGTATTGCTTTCAATCTCTTGTTAGCATCCTTATTTTTTATTGCAGGAAAGATTTGAAAATTTTATCATGTTGTCTCTTCTTCCTCTCGTTGTAGTTTCCCGTGATATATAACAGCTTTTATGCGAATAAAAAAGACAAAGATTCTCTTGGGGAGGTGAGGGTCTTCGTTTTTATTTACAAAACAATAACAGTATAAAAAATACATCACTAAACGAATATGTAAATTCATGTTTAAGAAATTGGCAATAATGATTATTAAATAAATTAAACTGTGGTACAGTTTAGATTTAGACAACTTACGATTAGATTACTATACGTTTTAGAAAAATTATATTATATTATGTTGCTATGAATGCTACAATTAGCGCGTTGTGCATGATTTGTTTTAACAAAAAATAAAAAAACAAACTTTAGCTTGTAATTTATGCACGTTAACATTCATTTGACAGCGATTATCGTGATTTATCGCAAATAATTTTCATAGGATTTCCAATCGCAGGACTCCTTGATTAACGTGCGCTTCGAAGCTCGCGCTTCTTCGAAGATTAACGATGGGAACCGTTAAGAAAAGCGAAACACTCCGAGCGGAAGTTCTGTTCGTGACACGCCACGTCGTTTGCAATCCTTTGATTTCTCCGACACTCGTATCCGGTGCACGCTAGATTCGAATTAGGATAATAATCGCATATATATATCTAGTAACCGCCGTGCCGCTCTTTCGAAAGGCTCTTTTACGCGTCGCCGTGAAACTGCGGAATCGCGTGAGTTTTTGATTTATGAAGTTTCTTTGTGAATAGGTTCTATGTTGAGAATTAACTTACTCATTTTTGAGGTGTGACGATGTTACTTCTATGCAGAAAGAGAATAAGTGTGCAAAAATTGCATTCCGATTACCGCAGATAAACTTTACTTGAAGTCGTTTCTTTATAAAACGAATGATTGATGATATGGTTTGTGATGTAAAAATAGTTATATATTTATCTTCTTGCTTCATACCAAATAACACACTTATAAGAACTTATTTATCTAAAAAAGACGTTGTTTGACACAAAATATACTTCGCGTGTTAATTACAGCTTTTATATATAATGGCTACGCCACTCTGTATCTGTCCCGAACTGAACACGCTGTAATTTTCTGTAATTGCTGTAATTACAAGCGTATGCGTTCTCTGATCAGTCCTGAGAATTACATTCTCTGAGCAGTCCTGTATACTGACGTGTGTAACACGCGTGTTACACACAAAGTGCGTGAGTTACGCGACTTGCCTAATAATATAGCACCCAGTCTTAAGTGCAAACATAGGTTCAAACTAGAAGAACAACGCGACCGTCGACACGCGATGTGCAGCGATCGTTGCTCGCAGAGCGCCTAATCTCGAATAAACTTTGCCGGCCACACTTAGACCGGAAGGAAGGGTAGACAGATTGCTCGAAGTGCACTGTGCGCAACGTGCAACGGCAGTGAGGTACTTCCATGAAGATAGTTTCTAAGATAGTGGGATACGAATTAATTACTACGACATATAGAACAGTCTACACGTACGCTACCTGACATGTTTTTTTCTAATCTCTCTCTCTCGTGCGTCACTTTCAATCTGCACTTCCCGGCTTCTCTTTTAACTGATTTTATATGTATAATAATTTTTCAATTATTAAAAATGTCAGTTGATAGTTTTCCTCGTAGAGAGTATTTGACGATAAATATAAATTTAATAGCTGAAATATTCTTGTATTGGTCAATATAGACAAACGAAAAATTGTCAATAACGTCGAGATATTTTGAAAAAATATAATTTAGAAATAATTTTTTAAAATTTCATTTATTGATAGCGACTTTGATGCGTTTATTGAAAAAGTACACATGTGTTTCGTATGCTCTGGTAGTATAAAAAAAATACAAAAACTGCAGCACACTGCGACGTGTTAGAGATATTTCGCTGTATGGCAGATTTATTTTGCAGGTAGTCTGGTCAGCGAGCAAATTAAAATCTTGTTAGAACATAATTGTGCAATCACCGTGGCGCGGAAATGGAGATAAATAAATGGGAAGTATGAAACATTTGGAAACTAATGACCTCTCAAGGGTGCTGCTTTTGAAAAACAATTCGAATAATCAAAAATTAATAATAAATTGATAATACCGCGATCATGATAAGTTTCTCTGGCGAATTACAACGTTGCGTTGGTGCATTGCTCTTGTTGACCTAAATAACTGGTATTATTTACGCGAGTGTTTGCGCAAGCATGAGATTTTGTAATCTTGTGGAAATGGAAAAACGAGGCCAGAATCGTGTTCGTTTAACGGCGTAATCGCGTCGAAGAACGGCCACGTAATTATAAGAATCTTTCGGTAACGCGTCCGCGGCGAGCAATTAAAAAGGTATAAACGAGGTGCCACTTTGCGAACGTTTCTGGGATGATTCACCCTTTCACCCGTTTTTTTCCCCTTTCCTCCTTTCTTTCTTACCCTCTGGTATTCATTCGCCTTTCTCAGCACACGAGTGTTACGCAGAGGCATCAGGTGCGGAATGCGTAATAGAGATCTTTTCGTTCCACCCTCGTTGCTCGCTGAAAACTGCTTTTTCTCATTGGCAAAACGCCTTTTCAAATTATCGCGTTAAAAGCTCACAACACCGGTCATTTGGTACGACCGCAGTTTTGTGAGAAGCTTTTCCATCGACCACATCGGCACAAACAGGATGCACTTCCGTTTCGTATTTTTCGCGATCAGTCGCGCGAGAGTTTTGCTCGGGGTATAAAACGAACTTGCGGAACAATTACTTACGCCCGATCGTGTCAATGATTGTTTGCTCTCACAAACGCGGAGCGAATGGTCATGTCGAACGCGTAGTGATCGTTAAACGTTGCCAAGAAGTTACGGCGCCTGTGGTTCTTCGACGGATTTGTTGGGAACGGAATTTTTGTGAAATTTCTTGCCAAGAATTAACGAAATGTTTGCAACGCGAAAACAATGACCCGTGCAATCAATAGCGTCGCGTTAAATTAGATAGTGCCGATAGGTTTATTTCTACAATTAAATAAATTTAGTTAATAATATATTAAAACATATTTTATAGACTATTATGTTTACATATGTACAATGAGAAATAAAGTTGTATTATGATGAAATACCTATAATAATCTACTTTAAAGGATCGATATATTGTATATATGGTTCTCATTATGCGAAATTTAACATATCAATTTAGCTGCCTTTCATCAAAGGCAAAGGATCTGGAAATGTAGTTCGCTGGGGGAACTTGCCGCTTTTGGCAGATACATCGTACATTTCGTGAAACTGACTCTGCGGTAATCCACGATTAAATTCGGAATCTCTAATTCGTGACTAACTAGTCGAAGAGCTTAAATCGTTTCTAACGATACATCTACAAATTCCGATAGTTCAAATGTTCGATAGTTTATATGCGCAAATTTCGGCTATATACTCCGAAATCAAAGCTGTCTTTACATCAAAATATTTGATGTATATTTTTAAAGCACAAAATAATGACTAACATAATAAGATAATATATTATATTCGCTTCATTTTATGTCCATGTGTTTACACACTGTGCAAACATTTTCCTTTATACATACTATAAATAAAAGTTAAATTATTTGTAGCATATATGGTTTTAATGAATTCGCGCGTTCAAATGAATTCTAAAAGCGTTACGTGTCAGAGTGAGTGCTATTTTCTATCAGCATAAAGTAACGTCGAATTAATGGACTTGATTGTTTTGCTGCAAGGGACGGTCATATTTAATGGAATATTATGTTACACTGAGGGTGAAGAGAATTTCAGAAATTCGATACCACTGTATACGTGTACATTTCAGAAATTCTGAAACAGTTTTGCGTCCGTCCGACCCATAACTTGCTCCCGGACGGGTGTAACTCATCTTGACGTGGAATCTATGCTGACCGAGCTAAATTGATTCGCTTCACACACGTGTCTACGATAGAGGGTAGACGAAGACAAAGAAAGGGCAGAGAAGAGTGAAAGACGTCGATGTATCGGCTTCCATATGTCATTCGGAATTCAAGTCACGCGATACGGACGTTCCAGTGTCCACGGAATCAGGCGACACGTCGAATATCTACGTCACTATGAATTTAAAAGATCAACACAAGCTTTTGTGTCGCACATTTTCGCGTAAACTTATATAATACGTTACATTACGTGACGCATCCAATACCGTGTGCACTGTTTAAAATTTAAGACATGAGTTTTCTTCGATAAATAGATAATGATACTTAAGGATTTCACGCTAAAAGATTACGTATTAAATATTCTCTACTTTAAGAAACAGTAAATTTAAAATATTGTTATTAAAATATAATTAGTTACAATAATTATAGCGTTGTGGTATTAAATTTTATGCAATCAATTTATTATTAATTGTTTAATCAATTTCAGGTAGTCGAGTAATAAATAATTGATTTTGTTTTAACCACTGGCGGATAAGGTTTTCTTTATATTAAAATATTTACATACTAACTTTTATTTCAAGTGTAAAAGAAACTAATCGAGATCTGTCCAATATAAGAGATTAAAAGAAGATTATTCTATTAAAATAATTGCAAAAGAAAATATAAATATTGAACTTTCACAAAAGAATAAATTTATATTGTAAATTTGATTAGTGCGGTACGTTATATCTTTAGAGAAACATAAGTCTTTTTCAAGAAATATTTTCCTTTGAGAAGCTATCTCGACGTTGTTTTTTTTTCGATAACAAACTCTCTTACTATTGTCGTTGTCAGTTAGGCCGTTATTCGGCGCACGAAGGGTATTGCCTGCTAGAATCACAATTCTTCTGCCGTTCGACAATGGGTACCACAGGCTATAAAAGAGCTTACGGAACTGCATGGTACGTGTTAAGATTCGCAGTACTTCGTGGTCGCAAAGTACGTTGTAGAGTGTAGTAACGGGTGCGAATTGGCGGTGAGCTTCTTTCATCTCGTGCATCTGCAAAGTGCTTTAAATCTGCATTCAATCGTTAATTTCATAGTTTTCAATAGCGATCCAAAAATTATGTATAATTAACAAATCAATCATTTTGAAAGTATGAAAGCTTCAGATCAATCCTATATCGTACCTATATTGCGCGATAAACGTATCTATTAAATATTCTATGTGGCGAGCGATCTGCTTTTCGAATATATCGCAGTCTCGCTCGTGCGAGCGAAAGTTCAGACGCGCAAAAATATAGACGAGAATCTTGTGAAGTTCCATACACGCCGCCGCGCCGCCGGTCTGTTCTTGAAGGAGTACATCGCGTGCTGTGAATTTCGAGCGGGGGATGAAAGAAGATACAGATAGCCAAAGGAGATAGAGATGGAGAGCGAGAGAGAAAGAGAGACGGAAAGAGGTGGCTCGGTGACAGCGGCCGACTATTTCCAGCCATTTCGAATCCATTACCGCGGTTCCATCCTTCTGTGCCTGAAGTCGACTACGGAGCAATGCATCATCCGTAAGTGAAGCCACGGGCCGGCGATCGTTCCGAAACTCCTCTGTTACCCGCGCTTCTTCCGTTCCTCCTTTTTCATTCCTCGCTCAGAGCTCTCTCCGGCCCCTTCGGTTCTTCTTCCCCGAACGAAGAAACGCCGGTGGGAGTGTAGGCATACCCCGCTCCGTCCCACGGCGGCTCTCACAGACTTATAAATCAAACCCCGCGAACAAATCGCTACGGAGATCCCACGGCGGTTCTAGCGGCGCTCTTCTTATTCTCCTTCTTATTCTTCTTCTCTGCTTTCGCTCCACCCGCGCTCAACCCCTTACACGATTCTTACCACCATCCACCTACGCGCGCGCGCCTTCTTACCCTCGTCGTGTACCCTCGTTGGAATCATGAGACGTTCTCAGAAAGAAGTAGAGGTTTTGCTCGACTTTCTTAACCCTAAGTTAGTTTGAAGCACGGGTCGGTCCGCGTGTGAAAATCCGCTGTTCCACCGTGACGATGCCTCGAGAAGTAAGAAGTGCTAATTGTCATCGCTATTTGCGTCTATACGATGTTCTCCGTCTTATTTTTCCGCTCGCTACAACCGGTAGAACTTACTTTTCAGCCTCATTCTACATCGCGTTGCTCACTTCCAAATCTGTTTCGCCAGCTGCCAGTATCCCTCCATCAGAAAGACGTGTTTTTCGCGCCAAGTTTTTTTAGGGAAATTCAATCGCCATAGCGCGCTTCCGACGCGTGAACAGCTGGAAGCCTTGAATCGACGGAATTGGATTTAATCCACTGCACACGAAAGTGACTTGGCCGCATTCTGACCCTTCTTGAACTCGCGTTAAGAAATTCTTTTTGTCTCTCGAAACAATTACTTGGAATATTTTCCTCTTCTAAGTAAGACGGAGCGATGTTCTCCAGAGACGCATTCGGTTGAAAGTATCTTTTATTCTTTGATTATTCCGAGCAACTTTTGATAGGTCTTAAATCTAAATACATGAAGTGCATAACATGGAGAACGTTGAAAGGATTTTGTATATCAGTTAATTTTTTTAAATCTCAAATTTCTCTGAGTGTATATCAGGTAATTTCTGAAAATCTCCGAGTGGCAATATATTTTTTTCATTGCGATCTTTATCACTTTGATGCGACTCAGATAGAAAAATTTTATTTAAAAGAAAAACGCATTCCTCTTTTATCTTACGTAAATACTAGTGTAAATTCTAGATATGTCTGGGAAATTTATTTCAACATATCAATTCTTTACTGCCATTTTAACAATGAGTTATATCGCAGTAGTGTCATCCTGCTAATGGAATTGTTATCATGGTTAAACCATAATTTTCACGCTAGTATGAAAAATGCAGTGACATGGTCGAGCGTAATGGTATTGCTTTTAAAACCGGGTCGACAAATACCAAGAGCAATGTTTGTGCCGCCTTAAATGTTTGAATTTCCATAATAAATTGTTATAAGACAATCTGTTTCGCTCGGCATACAAAGGAAGTACGTGAAGGAAGCGAACGTCATGCTAAGATAACGAAGTTTGAATATTTTACAGTACAAAATCACGGTAAATTACAAACAACCGTCGCGTCGGTGTTACCACACACGCGCTAACTCGACGAGCCTGAAACTTAAAGTGTAACTCAAAACAACTTCTATCCTTTCCTCTTGTAACTTTGGTGTATTCAACAGACACAATAGGTTTGTCTGACTTATAATTCTTGTCGCTTGTTTCACGTTCTCGAAACGCGCGTGTAAAAAAACTAAAATACAACATTTATTGTTACATTAAGAGTAATAAATAAAATTTATTTAAAATTTAGGAATGTAATGAAAACGTATCAATTTCTTGTGGAAGATATAATACTTCGTATGTAATACCTTATTATTTTTAAAAAGTTGAGATTTTTAAACATGAAAATGTTATACATTTTGTTCTATTTTTTGTGCGAAATTATTTCTCTTTTTATAGTACTAATATTGATATTTAAGACGCCTCTAGTTAGATATCTATCGCGGCTGCATATTATTCTTCGTAGTTGCCCGTCCGAATGCCTGCCACTCGAGAATATATATAGGATACGATATACAGGCGTTCACCGAGGTGGAACTGCGCGGGCCATCCGACTTTGATTGAGGCCACAATTCTAACTCGACTAATTGGCAAGAACAGATATCTTCGGAGAATTGTAGTCGGCTGATGATACAACGGTTAGTTAGTTAACGCCAGACAGTGCGGGTATAGCGTATCCCACGTCACGTCAAGCCTCCGTAAACACAGCCGGGCGACCATAACTTCTTGGGCATGCTGTTGAAACGCGTGGGGCAACTTTAGGAGCAATTAGGAATCAGCAATCAATCCAGACGTGCATGAATACCAACGGAAGTCGTGTACTGGACTAACGGGTGGTCACTGCAATTCGCAGGTTGCTGCTGCATACATTATTCCAAGCAATCGACGAAGAACCCTTGAACCCATTACGCGTACAGTCCAAATTTAGTCAAATCGACCTTATGACGATTACAGTACCATACATGACTACAAAGATGATGCACTGTGATGTAGATGCGGTTATACCGAAATGACGCGAGGCCAGTCGATACAAATCGATATCGGATAAGTTAGACAGATTTATCATAGTATAAATTTAGATGATACGATTAAATCGTCAATGAGCAACGCGAATCTCTGAGCGTACGTTTTAATGTACTACGGGGGGGTTTATAGATCTTTTCGGTCTAGAGAGTTTGGTTGCGCGGCAAAACAAGTTATTCAAAGTATAACGGCAAAAGTTCAGCGGATTTATTAGTACCGATAGAGAGCGGATTTACGTGCATCGGCGACCTTTCGTGAGTATACTCACGTCTAATAAGCCAAGGGCGGCGGTCTCGACGCGTTTCCGACCCGCGCCGCGCTCGCATATTATTTTCCCGGTATTTGCGGGAGATACGTGGATCCGGCGCTCCTTCGTTTCCGCTCGATATTTTTTCTGACTGTCCCCCATGCCCGGAACCGCGGTGATTACATTTCTCGATTGCGGATTCCCAATCGTGAACTTTTTTCGATAGGCAAGCCATCGCGCGCATAATGTAACTCGAAGTCGAATAAATGCTACGCGTGTGTTAATAATACGTTGTTTATGGCGTTTATATTGCGATGATATGTCGATCACTTAACAAAGAAGTATGATGAGCTTCTATCGCTAATGCGTTATTGATGAAACACTCGTCAATAACGAGGTGCTAAGTGCATGAATAGTCGTAGCGCAATTACGGTTGACGATGATTTCAAATACGCGATGATTTTGATAATCTCGATGATAATATCACATACATGGTTGGAAAATATATATTATCTGTAATAACATATATTACACATTATGCAACTGATGCCAAAGTTGCAATAGTTTAGTATCGGGAATATTAGCTTTCACCGTTTTGGATATATGTGCGTGCATTTTATTTGTGTAGAATTGCCGCATTTAATTAACCTGTTAGCTTCACAGTATGAAATTAATATGCGAAAAATATAATTATATTGTATAATGATATTATATCGTGAATAGTAATATGGGTATAATGCAATCTGTTGTGGCTTTGCATTTTACACGGTAACTGCGCTGCTAATGAATAAGATAATAACGGATTATAGAAGCATTTTTATACGTTTTTGAATTTGGCACGTTACCAAGTGTCGCGGCGTGCTATTTGCGTGTCGCGCAATTGTTCCCCGTTCGCTATACAGATTTTTATAGACTTAGGAACGCGACGCTGACACTTTTTCGGGACAACAAAATTCTTCCGTCGCGTAATCATCGGACTCGGTCGTGGGCTTCATATGAAACAAACAAAGCCTCAACTGCGCCGATGAGTTCTGCACTTTTTTTCCATCGATCGCGACCGACGGAGTGCGTTCGTCGGAAAGTCCCGTCCCGATTTTTCGTCTCTGCCGACCCGGGCTAACACGGAGCGCAGCGGGACATAAAAATGTCGATAGCGTTAACGAACGGAATTGGCGATTTTTATTTCCAAGTTGGCGCTCGTCCAGTCGTGTGCTGTTTTACGCGCCTCCCTTGCACAGCTCGTCCGACAGTGTCGTTAGGAAAAACGCAGATTGGATATTGGATTTCACGAGCTTCTCGGCACCTCACCTCTCCGGTCCGCGCGCGAGGTTCCGCTTTTTCGGTTCATCTGTGCGATCTCTCGAGGAAACGTTATTATTAATTGACCGGTATTATATCTCGGGACAAGATTGGTTCATTATAGGTTTTACGTCCGTTTATCTGTTACGATAATCGCTTTAATATGTTCCACATCTCGGTAAATACCGGTTATAAAGTACACGAGGAAATTACCATTTATGTGCTAAGAGTACCTATCCTTCGTTAAATAGCTATTCACTTAATGCATTTAAAGAGAGAGAAATATCGCGAACGTGCTATTTCAAAGCAATTATGCCGATAATGAATGAATTAAAACTTGGTACAATAATTGCGATTGGTACTGTTATAAATTAAAAATGTTCTCCGGAACGGAACTTTTTTCATTATCGGCAAATTAGATAATTTGTTGTTTATTTACGCGATCATGTATTCGTCATGTTTGACTTAGCATGAGCGTACGTGGAAATGTATTCAAACTGAGTGTAAGTCCGGCGCATAGCAAGACGACGGGAACGCGAAAGGAATTTCACTCGACGGTATTCCGCGCGGATACAGTAGTCAATCCAGAATGCAGCCACTTTGCCGCAGCCGTGGCCACGCGTGTGCACTGTGCACACGTATTCGTTGATCTATTTCGGCGCAATGCACATGTCGATTCATCGATTCGCGTACAATCGACAGCGCGTCACAACTTTACCTTTGATCAAACGTCGCGTAATCAAGGCTGGAATGTCCCTAACCGATATCATTGCGCCAGCGTAGAACAAGTCCATTTCTGTTCGCGAAAACGATGTCCAATCCTACATACAATGTTCAAGGAAAAGTTTTTGCGAAATATTTGAGGATATACGATTGCATTTATATTATTTACGCAACCAATTATTATTGATTCGGCATAACAAATCTGAAGACGACTTTTCTCTAATAAATTAAGTATTACAATTAAAATCTCCGTTGGTGCAATCTTAATATCTAATTTAATATTTAGACAGTTTTTGGTACACAATAGTTTGCTATTTAATCATGGCGTTAATTATTAATATGCAAATCCAGCGCCAGCGCTATAGATGCAACGCTATAACGCAACGCGTGAGATACATTGACTCGGTTAATGAGTACCTATGTGAACTCAAATATAATACAGAATTATATGATATACATTCGCTTTACAAATAATTTCTAATATTATAAATGAGGTTGCTATTACAATGTGTTAAATGGGACAATTTATTTGTTTATCAAATATAATCAATTATAACGAGCGAGAGAACATATTTTGAATGTTAAAAACAGATGTTAACTTTTTATAGTGTAGTAGTTTTAACGGAAATGATAAGATTTGTATAAACTATTTTTATTTGCAAATTCCTGAGTTTTTACCTTTTTTGCTTTTTTTGTATTTTTTATTCACACATGTAAATACTTTGAAATCTTACACTTGAATGTGCTGCGCGCATCAAATTTTTTGACACAGTGTACGACAAACATTTTAATCGTATGAAGATCAAATGAACATGCGACAGTGATATTTGACACACGCTCAGATGTGTAAAGTTTAAAAGTGTAACAAGTGTCATGCATTTTACATTTTTCGGTATAGTTCATTTGTAGGACAACATGTATGTACAACATGTATGTACGTTATATGCACTTAAACGTGAACATCTCGTCGAGCTCTTATTGGTAAACCATAATCATCAGTCGTGCTAGCTATGAAGTACTCTCCCGGATCGAGCAATTGCTGACTTAATGCGTACTTTACCGCGGATTAACGGAAATACCGTACAAGTTATTTCAAAAGGTTTCGATCGACTATCAAAATAACGATCATAGTAAATCGCGGAGATCTTATTTTTAAATAAAAATTTAACCGTGGGGCGAAAGTTTCCGAAAAAATCTACAAATTGCAAATTCTGTCATTTAATTGGTACAACTCAGATATATTATTCATAAAACATTTAAATGCTTTTATGTCAGGGAAGAAAATTTAGTTTGTTAAAATTAATAAAGCTTTTATCTTTGGTCCAAATAGAATATGAGCGTTCTATGGACGATCATTTATTGCAATTTGCTCGGAAAATAGCATTTAATTTATAACGTTGCCTAAAATAAAATTCCATTCCGAAAGAGTTTCAAGAGTAGAATCGATAGTTTTACGGTGACCGCAATATTTCTTCTATACGATTCGGGATTTTTTGAAATCTTTTCTGATAAATTTCGCTAAAGAGCTAGCTAATAATTAAGTCCATTCTCGTTTATATTTCCAATGAAGCGATATTATAAAATACTAAGCCTTACCGAAGTGTGTTATTTGCACTATTCTGAAAATTTCAAATAGCGTTTAGGATATTTCAAAGGAATAAAATCTCCCTTGAATTAAATAAGAAATAAAACGAAACTTTCGACGCACGTTCAGGAATTCGATGAGCCAATATTCATGGAATTTTTCACTAATAACAGTATTGCGATGGCATTTTTAAAAATTGCAAATATTTTAAATAGTTTGCATGGTCGAACACGCTGTTTAATGACAAAGCGACGCACAATTTCGATTCGTTCGTATTAATTGGAAACACAGTAATTAAATAATAAAACTACGATAAATATGTTAGGTTGTTTGAGCTTAAAATTAAATAGATATATTCAACTAATTTAGAGAAAAACGTTTTATCGTTTTAATATTAATAAAATTACGCAATAGACGTATATGTGAAACATATACATATAAGTAGTGAATTGAAGCAGATAATTTAAAATCTATGTGAAAGGTTTTTATGTAAAAAGATAAATAAAGGGGGGCCATCATTCAATGTATTCTAAATCGTTCTATTGACATACAGAATTGTGTAGTAATAATGCGGAAAATCAACAAACAGAGGAAACTTATTCTTCGCGAGTTTGTGCGAGTATGAGAGATGGTCGAAAGCTGACAGTGCGAAATTGGCGCCGTGTTCGCTGGAATTTGTCCGGTTATCTATGGCTGGGTGTATTAATTAATATTAATTCCGTTATAAATTTGCGGCCGTGTTATAGTCGTTCTCCAACGAACGCGGCGATACGTTGTCCCACGGATGATGTATAAGGCCAGTGGTACCCATTAATACGTCAACGACGCAATTAATTAAGTTATCGAAAAATTTTAATTGCTTTTTACCTTTTAAAACGTCAAACTTTTCCTTATTTAATGTATTTTATTGGCACATTTAAATTAATCAAATTTATAGGAGATAAATACACTTCAGCCAATTATAAAATATTTCATTAATTTTCACGTATCTCTTCTTGTTTTACAATATTTGTTTAACAATATTCAAATTTCTATCGTACAATTACAATTTTTTTCACAAGTTTCTTGATTTTTAGATTTTGAAAACAAGTATTGCTATTTTCGAATTATCTTATCTAATTGACGATGTTAAATGCTACTGCAATGTGTTCTCGCGAAAACAGACATTAGCAACCAGTTAAGTTTCGTAATTGATAGTATTTGCAATTCTGTGTAGTTCATTCTTTATCAACGACAGATGTCTCCCTGATACCGTAATAACGTTTTTAATTACTTCATTGTGTTAATTGATTATCTTCTGGTTCGCCGATCCCAAGCAAACCGCGTCACGTTTGTAGTTTATTGCACTGTAAGTCAGGCAGCAAACGACCAATTAGAGTGCAATGAATTTCGTAGTTTCACTTTGACTGGCAGCTATTTATAGCTGGCTTATCTTTCTTTCTTGCAAATATTTCCAAAAAATCGACTTGCGTGTTTACATTAATAAAATATTATTGCACCATTTTTCTGTGCTTCGTAGATCGTTCGATAAAATATATATACGCGATGAGCGCCACTGTGCATTTTTCCACTAAACCATTCTCGTTTTCGAACACGCTTGCTTCGATATAGATATAGCAATTGTTGCAGACATAACGGCCGCGAAAAAAATCATATTCCCTCGTTCAAATATAAAAGCGCATCGACTGCAATCGCGCGCGTTTTTCACCGCAATCCGCGGTCGCGCGTAATCGAGCTCGCCTTGTTTAATTGCAACACGTATTTCATTCTTATCCTGGCTTCTTTGTCTGGGCCGCTTAATTCATCCGTAATCTCTTAACGTGCTTGCATCCGCGGCGAGCTGCGTATGTATCAGGACTGTAAGCAACAACCGCCGGTGACGGTGGTCCGCGAGCGTGGCCGAGATTATTTTGCGGTGAGAGGTCGTAATTCGCGATGGATCGCGGTTTAAAAGCGACTGAATCTACTCATAAATGAAACGATTGCCGTCATGCATTCAAATGGTAGCCCGCGCGGCCGTATATTTGCAAACCGCGAAATTCGTGCAAAGGACGCATATGTGTACGCGCGTGTGTGTCTCGGCACGAATCTTGAATGCCAACATCCGTGTAGGCGCACGCGCCTACCTACCGGCTGTACCTCGTACATAAATCACTGTCGCAAGGAGCCGCGACCACGCCGAAAACACAACGCGGAGTCCGGAGAATGCCATTTACATGATAATTCGAATAGTTATGGTGCATCAAAATTTTCGTGCTGGCACACTGAACCGTTGCGGGCGAGCACTGCTTCTACAATAATTAGAGAAGCGATTATAGGATTCAGAAACGATCTATCCTAACGAAGCTCTTGCATACTAAATTCTCTTCCATCAAATTTTTTTTATTTCAACATCAATTTTTCTCCCATTCGGAATATTTATAAAACATTCACATTTTATTTTATTCTTTCGGGTCCGATCACGCAGGCAATTTGCAAATAAAACTAAAATCGGTAATATTTTTTACATATGCAGTTTTATTTTTCTTTGTAATAACATTTCTGAAATTTACATACGAACAGATGAGTCAATTAAACTTTGTTTGCTCTACTAGATTCATTTTACGCCCCCGGACTGTATCGGACTGTAACAGAGCTGGCGTGGAACCGCGTTTTCGATGACACAATTAACAACATATTCGATTAGACACGCGTATCTGACCGCGAGCGATAGCAGCGTGCGTTGCGAATCGAACAGCGGATAGAAATTGACGTTCGACGCTTGTATACGAATTGTTACCTGGCCCGCATTATGCTGTTAATAACGTGAAGTGTATAATCATAGTTATCAGCGTGTTATTGATTACGTTGAAAGCATTAGACTCAGGCATCGTGGTGCACGCGATGCAAATTCGCTGCCTAACCGCAAATAACGTACTGTAAATTATCCTGAGCTCGGCCGGCTGCCGAATCTGTCCTTTCGCCATACAGAACGTGCGGAGAAACATCAAAGGTAAATACGCTCGCGATATTATGGATTTTCCAGTAGAGTCAGCGAAATCTCTCGTGAGTCGCTTTCGAAAATAGTCGCTTTTAAAATAGTTGCTTTTAAAATTTTAACGGATAAATCCGTCGAAGAGTATTTTTGACGCAGAGACGCGAGTCGACACTTTTGCCGTCAATCGAAGATGACATCAGCGTCACTAAAAAAAACAAACGTCAAAGAAAAAAACATTTTTACTAGAAGGATGTGCCACGAGCGAAAACGGATATGGCACCTGCGAGGGAACCAGGTCAGAAGGTCTCGTTTTCGCGCCGTTGGGTCACGTTGGGAATCGATGATGCCGTTTCGTGAATTCAGAACGAAAGAGTGATATTTTTGTCGAACGCGACTGATAATAGAATTTCAGATCGATGATAAGGCATTGAACGAAATGACATTTGGTCGAATAGGTTTTGTATAAAATATCAGCAGGAATTTTTCTCCGTTTATTTTGTATTTTATTATATAGGTAAAAAGAATAAAAAGTTTTACGCGTAATTTTTAAATGTGTGCGGTTTAGTTTATTAAAAGCATTCGTATCACGAGATGCAAATCGAATTCAATTCTGTCGGTTCACCGTACGGGAAATAATATATTGGAATGAATCCATTAAAACTTCAAATGAATACGGTAGAGGAAGAGAATTAAACTCCTATTTTCATGTATCTGTTTACTAGTGTAATCTTTCCTCAGTGGTCGCACTAAACAAACTGTTAGCAAAATATTTTTAATTTGTTGAGTATATTTGTTTTGCAATTATTTATTTTCGCATTTAATTTGAAAGTTGTTTCATTTAACTATAAGCTTTATTAACTGAAGCTAACAGTTAAATGAAAACATTTGGATCTCGTGTAAACAGTGAAAATTCAAATTTTCTGTAACGATGAGTTTAGCCAAAAATTATTGTTTTAAACGCGAATAATAATTGTCATTTATTATTTTCTGTGAAAATCTGTTTCAAAATCTCTGACTTTTCCGCTGATAATACTAACTGCATAACTCTATCTTACAATTCCAATCTTACCATTCTTTACTCTACTCACCACTTCATCGTTATATCTTACTTTTTGTGAACAGTTCTTTTCCTATTTTTTGATCCGTTCGTTTATTCACTGCCTGCCACTCACTCTGCGCATCAAGATAAAAGCAAATATGCGAATCTCGGCATTTCAGACAGAAACGAGGATATTGTTAGAAGGAGTGACGAATCTCAATGAGATATTGACATGCGAGATTTTTAACGCCTTGTTCAATATCCAAAGATAGCGAATTATCAGAGCACACAGGAACGCACGGGCAAAAATGCATTTTTTTTTTAAGTAAGAAAAATTTTTGTGATACATGTGTTCATATCACATTATCAATCAGTTATTGAGTTAACACTATGTTTGATACCTATAGCATATAACAATACAATAATTATTATATTTGTAACATATAAAACTATGTCATTTATGAAATGTAGAAAGTCCTAGAAAAATTAAGAATGAAGAAATGTTTGGCTATATCTGATCACGATTATAAATTCAAATCTCTTAAATAATTTAATGTTATTTACAAGAAAACTTTTTCTCTTGTGGGCAAGAAAATTTTATAAACGGTAGATTATAATACACTGAGAAAAAAAAATCGTTGATTCAAAGAAATATTATTTGATTTAACTAAATGCAGCGGTCACGGGCTGTCAAGCTAACATTTGTTAATTCAAAAAATATTATATTGAAATAAATTCAGAATTTCTTAATATTACTCACGTATATTTGATTTAAATATATTAATATTTGCATTAAACAAATCACTACAACTAAACGAGTTTAGTCAAATTAACGACATTTTTTTCTCAGTGTAATAAAAGTTTAAAATGGAATGCAACGAAATCTGCAGCTTACACAATTGATCGTGGATGATAAATTGTTCCGTGGCCAAACAATTTCTATTCTTTCTCGTTTTTTTCGATCTGCAGAACTAAGCAAACCTTTGTGCACCTTTTTCCGCGTTTGGATTTGCTCCGCTCTTTCGCCTAGTCGCAATTCTGCCAGACGCGCGCTATACGTCGCCACGAAAGGATGTGAACAAGCGCTTTTCGTACATTACCCGAACAGGCCGTGTCCTTGGCCGTCGTGCCTGCCGTTCTTCTGACACGAGAAGAGAACGAAGAAGTCTGGAGACAAATAGCGTGGCTGAAAAAAGAATAAGAGCAGGGATGGCAGACGGACCGCGCGCGTCTCGTCCCAAACTTTCATTGTATCTTAGAGACGGCTGGATATTACGAGCGCGAGAGATGTTTCTGCCCCCTTCCCTCGTTCTTCCCTATCTCCGTCTTCCTTGTACGTCCTCGTCTTGTTTCCTGCATCCCTAGCTCGTTTCTCTATATGTTTTCTGACAGATACTAATGGTTCGCTAGAGTTCGCTAGAGTAGAGAATGCGAGATTCGTGGAAGGTGCGGCGAAAGGATTGCTTGATGCTCTTCTTTTAGCAATCTTTAGGTGAGTTGCAAAAATCAGATTGTTAGGATATTTGAACTTGATATCGAAGAGTTATATATTCGCTCATGCAATACGTATGTAATGGTTAATTGAAATGAAAGCATAAATGCTATTTCTTCACATATGAAAAGAACGTATTGTACAATATTGCCAAATATTTGGGAAAGAATATACCCTTTGACAATAATTTTTATAAGAGTTAACGGTGCTAAATTACATTGAATTCGAGCGTATTATAATTTTGCGAGAGGAATAGTAATATAGAAAAACGTAGATATATATATCGCGAAGAACGAATTATTTGCACTGTCAATCGTAAAAAGAAAGACGTCATTAAGATATTGTCGCTTTCCCGATGGCGTCGAATCCTGATAATGATGTTTTATGATCGATCACGCGTAAAATCCTTTTGTTAGGTCATCAACTCTCATGTGGAACATAATATATTTCACGCATTTGTTCTCGAGACTCAACGAATCGAGATATGACGTTCTACATCAAGAAATAGGGAAACAGTTATATTTCTCGCTGTACGGAAAAGGCCGACACAGCTTTACTTTTCAATTTTTTCGATCACGTGCCACGATTTTATCAACAACAAATGTTTTAACAGTAGAAGAAACTTTTGAGATATATAAATCAATCGTTCACGAATGCTATGTAATATTGATTTTTCCGTGATGGATACGTTTCATATCGCTCTCGTCCTACATTTCGACAATCAGATATTATAGGATAAACTGGTCCAGAGAGCAGGTTGAAGAATTTATGGTTATCGCATGTAGTTTTTGTTACATTTTCGCTTCGAAGATTTGCGAATGTTCTCGGAGAAAGAGCGGAGCCTCGCACGTCTTCCGAAAAGAAACTAGGTACGGAAACTGGCCGATGATTAAAGTTCTCATTTTCTTAAGTACTCGACGCACCGCTTTTCGCGTGGCACTATCTCAGAGAACGACACGACTTCTTCGGCGAGTAGTACGGGCTCCACTCTTTGCTCTTTGCTCTTACGATGTGGCTGATGGACCACGTACGAAACGTCGTATTTTAATAGGAATCTTTTACGGCGCCAGAGTGTAAGTAAAGCCGTTTTCTCTTGGGTTGTATTTCATCGGTCTGATCCGACCCGAGTCCTTTTTCGCGCGATTCCATATAGCAAAATCTGCGGCAAAAAGGAAATCTGCGTCTCCCCGGAGGCGTCAAATCTCTTCGTCCCCGCGTATTCCCTTTTTCGGTTAACTGAGAAGATTGGGTGAACGGTCTCGTTGAATTATTATTAGGTACTTTCTCTCCCCGATTATGTCAACTGGGAATCTAATGTGGAAATACAAGAATTGAAGATAACGTTCGTTTGGTCGATCGCATACCTATATTGTCGAATTACACTAGTATGTTATTTTAGATAACATTTGTAAATCTTGTCACCAACGAAATATTATTATATTTACCTCTTTATTAATCATTATATTGTGTAACTATATAAATAGAAAAAATAATAACCTGTGTCCTATATTTGTTAGCTAAAACCTTAATTTAATACAGCGATATGCGAGAAAGAAATAATAGTAATAATAATAATAATTTTGCATTTGTTTATGCATTTGTATTACATGGCAGAAACGAAACTGGAATCAGTTTGGAAATTTATACTTTTCAGTGGATTTATAGGTTTGGAGGCACACGGCTGTCCTTACAAATTTCGCAGAGTAAAGTAGGAGATGACGGCGGATAGACAGCATATTGTTTTCGCTCTGATACCGTTCTTTCTCATTCGTTTTTTCGTATTTGTTTCTTTAGATTATTTTAATTGACACTGAAAAATGCAGTGATTTTAAAGAAGAGATACCTTAGCACGATTGCAAATTTTAATACCTTGAGTGAGACGAATCGGGAGAATCGCGACTAATTTCACTATATTATGTTTGATGCATTCGTCTCACAGTCTTAATTATTTATGCGTCGGCGTCGCCTTCGCTACATGACACAACGGAGTATTGCCAAGTACGAAGCAAGACCTATATATATGATATTACTTTCAAAATTGTACAGTTTTGTACGTAAAATTATTTTATTCTAGCGGAATATTGATTGCGCAACGAACGTTTAACATTAATGTACGATAAATAAAATTCAAGAAAAGTGATGTTAACTGAATAACAAGGATTGAACAATATTTTATATGCCTTGTCAAAACTTTATCAATTATAATAGGGCTACGTATATGTAAATACGTTAACAAAATATCATATGATATAAGAAAAAATAATATCTTTTCTTCTATTTTACATAATACTTTCCTTGCAATATAAATCTTTGTGCTCTACACCGATACAAGAGATCCTGTGTAAAATCTCAAAAGACATGCCGTAACCGAGAAGAGAAAACGTTTAGCGGTCGCGTCTCAGATTTTGAGCGAGCGACAACATATCAAATATTCATGTAAATCACGCCGACTGACGTATCCATTTCGTGGTTTCAATTATTTACGCGGCAATGTCGCTGCCGGTTTCCAGTTCTTTCCATGATGTGGCAACCAGCACGGCACGGCACATGGTTGTATATCGATCTCGTCTCGTGTTTCTATCAAGCCGTACGACGTGAGCGTTTATTTTGGGACGAATGCTTTCCCTGTTCGCGTCCGAAAAACGAGAATAATGAAGAAACGTGATTGCCGACAGTTTCATAATCGGATATCCATGCTGTGCTATAAATAACGCAGAAATTTCGCGATTTATTTCTAGTGGCACAGTCATATGTGGACTTATATGCGTTTCATAGCAATAGTCGACGAATGTATTTTAATTCAAAACTTGGTTTATTATATCAAGATAAGATGGTTGCGGTGCAGCGACCTTTTATAAATACGCACCTCGTCTCAAAAAGCATCTTTTACGACTAAGCATTTACGGCTTTTATTAAAGAACCTTCATATATTTTTTATCATGGCTATATTTTTTGCTATTACTAATATAGAAAAATTCATAATCTATTTATAACAATCTACTCTACTATATGCGATTGGTGAAGTGCACAAACACGAATACGTAATTAATTGGTGAATGTAAATATTCACGAGATTCAGAAAAATATTGTAGAAAAACAGTTTTACATTTTTTTTTAAACCATAAAATATCATTTTATATTCATTATATTTTCATATTTTATATTCATATTGCTTAAAATATCATGCAAAATATTGATTGCTTGTGCAATGATAGCAAACATTTTTCGCGTCAAAAATTGCAAATGTTGCTTTCAACGATATTGCCTTAATTAAAACAATTATGATTGATTTATAAAATTGTTGAACTGTTTTTTCAAATATTTTTTTGAATAGCCAGACAAATTATATATTCATCTAATTTTCGAATTATGTTATGCATGTAAACGGGAAATTAAGTCAAAATTAAATATATAGGTAAAAAAAAAAGAAAAATTTGAAATTTCTCTAAATTGATAGATTGACGGAATGTGCAGCCAGATTTTGAATGTAACTATACGGATTATTTTTAGAACAAATTTACCGTCATTAATTTGTCGTTTCTGGTTCATTTTACATCGATGCGATACGAATAATCAGCAGATCGATGATAAAAGCCCGATCGGGGCTTTTACAAGATGCTCGTAAAGCCCACGTTCCATCTGCGCTCGTAAGTTCTCCGTACTTCGGCTAACGCGTCGCCGTAATTACAAGCAAAGGTGAAAATACATCATCCTGTTCTACAGTCCTCTAATAGACAGGCATTACGAGCTAATTTAACGGCGTATTTTATACGGTATTTTATACGCGCATTTCGCCCTTGTGTTTCCGCGGCGCGGCTGAATGTCGCATAATTGCATAACGAAGGACGGTCGAAAAGGCGAAAAATTTGACGCGCTTAGACCTGGTTCCTTTTTTTTCCCCCTTTTCACATAGTCGACAGCGCACATTAGCCGGACGTTAGCGTCAGCCGTTATTGCGCGACTCGGTTTTCTGAAAAATTTGCGGTGCGTTGTCGCTGCTGCGAGTAAGTGCCGGGGACTGCACACGATGGAAGGTTCCGGTGGAACGGTGCGGCACGTATAAACCGTATTAATCCGCATAGCGCGCATCAAGGCGACCATTTTTCAAATAAATCTTAACCGTGTTATCGAACATTTTTATATCGGGGACAAAATCGAAACCTTTCATTGAAGTTTTCATACTTTATTTCTCATAAATTTTAATTTCTTTTGATAAGCAAAGATTCGATAACGGAAGGTTTAAATTCGAGATGTATTTGATTACTTAATCCTCTGAAGAAGATTCTATTCTATATTTAGCTAAGTGATAATAATTGATGCGATTGACGCACTAACAAGCGAGGAAATACCGAGATAATGATGTTCTTTTTCGAGAGGGGGTTGCCATGGAATTTTTGCGAATTTTTCCCCGACACCGCAGGACGAACTGTCGTACAAAAACCTCTCCATTTGCTCTCGTCCGTTTCGGAAGTAGTCCTAGAAATGTGGCAGGCACGTAAGCGCGGCCTATGCACGTGATATGCACTTGTAAGGGGGATGCGCGTCGTATGCGGTGAATAACCCTTGAAATATCACCGAGACCCTCTCTTCACGGGACACGTGCGGAACACGGTCACGTTTTTCTGACCGCGATGGAGGAGATACCACCGGCTGCAAACGCGTGCGCGACCGAAAAAGAAGTGGTTCGCGCCGTTTATCTCTCGATGCATTTATTCGTCAGACCGATGTGTATATATATAGCCACGGCTTTCGTTCTCGAGAAGGACCAACCCGGCGAATCGATTTAGGTCATTCAGCTACGGCATTATACCAGCGCTCGATGGCTCGGTTTAGATGGAAATGGATCCGCTACGGGGTTGGGCGCGTCGGATTTGTCGGTATGGACGTGCGACTGTTTCCGCGAGGAACACGGAACAGAAAAAAATAACCTCACGATATATGCTATAAATTTGCAGGCGGAGAATTTACAGGAATTTCGATTTTATTATGTGTGACAATGCGAATATGGGTAGCGTGTGTAATTAATGTTTAATTAAAAAATATGGGTTCCCTGTATAATTTACTGTTCACTCTTTAAAGTTGGTTTTTTCACTTTCGCGTCCATACATTTTATACATTCTGCAAAGGATTATTTATTGATATAATTCATAATTTAGACTGTCGAGATAGAAATGGAGTATAAATGCGTGTATACAAAAAATATCTCTCTTATATTAATATTCAGATACGACGGAAGAATCGAGAGACGCGATTAAGCGCTGTCGTAATTAATTCTGCACCTGCTTGCATTTACGGAGGGAGATCAACACGAAGAAACCTAATTTACACCCTTCTCCCTTCTGGATATCGTAAACACAAGGTTGAATGAGCGTGAACGGTAATTTCATCAGTTTACAAACACGAGCGCTCATTAAAATACGTATCTATCCATGCGTCTGGCTACATGCGTCCGTTACTCCTTGTTCGGCTTAGGAGAACGAATCCAAGTTTTCGCTGACTATTTACTGTAAAATAAAGTGCGAACAAAGCTAATTTGTGCCCACGTAGAAGACTATTTAATTTGACATATAAGACATATCATTGGGATTGTTAATGTACCAATTAGCGCATACATACGTGTATAATGCGCCGTTGCCAATGTTTACCTATAATGATGTAAATTAATTTGCTTTACGGTAAGCGAATATACTGTATTAGATCCGAGAAATACTTCAAAAGACAACATCTTCGCAATGTTTCAACAATCGCGCTATTGACATTAGGTAGACTTGTGAATTATTATCAATAATTTTTTCATCGTCAGTTTTTTTATTTGATACATAAAGCATATATTATTGGGATTATTAACATACCAATTAGCACCTACACATAATACGCCGTTGCCAATGTTTAAATTAATTTGCTTTGCGGTACGCTTACGCGAATGTACCGTATTATATATCTGAGAAATACTAGACGTCTTCGCACTGCTTCAACAACCGCGCTATTTACATTAGACGTAATTTATGAATTATCAATAATTTTTTTTTGTCGGCTGTTGAGCTATGCAACTAAAGAACAGAGATTTATGTCTTTTACGTTCGTTCGTTCAGGTTTAACAAAATTATCTGCCCGCCTGTCGCTCAGGGAAGTTTCGAAATTTCACGATCGGATAATCGCGTTCGCGGAATACTAATGCATTTAGCGCATTCGTCAGGACGAATCGGTTGTCGCGCGATCATGCGCGGACAGTGATGCTCAACGTGACTTTATTTATGCGGACAGTGCTGGCTCATAAATCTCGGCCGGCCGGGATCGGGCTAATCGGGAATGCAGATGCGTACACAGATTCCTGTGTCGAATGGAAGGGAAGAAAATTCGAAATTTCGATCGGCGTTCACCGATGCAGCGGCGGGCCCCGATACGTCTGTCGTCGTTCCGGCTCCGCGCCGCGCATGTTTATTGTCGCATAATGCATAGCATTATGTAAATCGGCGTTTCAGCGCTTACGCCTGCACGCCACGCGAATAAACCGTGTCGATATGTTAATGTAACAATAACGGGCGGTCGCTGTCGCATCGCTCGCGTTTATTGCAAACGTACTCGGATAAATGATAGCGAGTGCGCGCGACTTTCGTCCGCTTTACGGATCGTCTAATGGCGAAATTTTTAAGAGACTACTTTTGTGTAATACCTAATATGCATATTAGACGATCTATATGTTTGATCAGAATTCTTAACAATTGCAACAGAGACAAATTGCGAATTTAAAACCTCTACATGCATCGCAATAATCTGTTGCAAAAGGTATTATCTAAAAGACAGACGCTTGACATTTATTTTTATATTATCCGTTTTAATACAAAGATGAAGATAGGATTACACGGGATATTGTAAATGGCAAAAATGAACTACGAGGAGCGAGTTAACAAATTGGAAAATGATAAAGGATAACCGTAGAGACAATTACGCTTAAAAGCTGAATATCCGAGTTTAACGAAATAGAGTGAGATAAAAATTAGAATGCGAAATTCTAGCACACTTTAATGAATGTGTATGGAGTATATCCGAAGCAGAGTTTAAAGATAATAACCAGTTCGTGCACAGCGTAGACTTGGCGCACCTGTTACTTGCGGGTTTCCAATTAAAAGTCAACTAAAGAAAAGTATATGTCTGTATTAAATTATACATGTACTTTCTTAATTGCATTCTTAAAAAAAAATTCTCATTCGCTGCATTTTAAAATCAATAATGGAATTAAGTCTTTTAACTTCAAAGAAATATTTTACGCTTTATATCGTTTCATGTATTATAGTTAATACCAAAATCATGCATGTATTATTATCTGTCATTATTATTCAACGTATATTTGTTCAGAATTAAATAGTGTAACGAATGGAATTCTCTCCTCTTTCTCTCTCTCCAAAAATATCCACTAATCATAACATACTGGCAGTGATATAACCGCTTTATTCAATACATACGTTTATCAGTTTCGTTTTATCATTTAGTATAACATTATCAAGAGTCATCAACATTGTAGCACGACGTTCCATCAATTAATTTCGATTGGCAGCCAATTTTATTACAAACTCCAAAACTCGTTCAACGTTCTCATCCCCGTCCCTCCCTGGCAATAGGCAATCACGTTCGCGCCGAATGCGAAGAAGCGGCCGGGCGTCAATTAATGCCAATAATGCAAGTGTCAACGTCGCGGAAATTATGTCTGAGGAATTAGGTCGAAACCGCATAAGATGATTCGCGCGATTTTTATTCTGCATTCTCGCAGTTCACGTTTCAAAACGACATTGACCATGAAGTCATATTCTTGCGACTTGTAACGCAAGTTACCGCTACTTTTCGAACATTTTATTGCTCTCTCTCTCTCTCTCTCTCTCTCTCTCTCTCTCTCACACACACACACGCGCGCGTGCACGTGTGCGCGTTTCATCCACAAATGTCTGTGCTTGCACCTTCGAGAACCACCGATTTGAAAGCGATATAGTGCAATGTACGCAACACGTGGCAATATCGTTCCTCGACGTGACATTTGAATATTTATCGAGAGTAATGCTCATCGAATATTTACATCAAAATGCCAGATAAAATTTATGACAAATGATTAAAATTCATGCGCTTTGTCAATTTGCATTTGACGTATTTTACCATGATTGAAAGGGAACTAATCTAACGGCGGCACTTTTCGAGCTTTTAATATAGGTACTTTGTTGCTCTATATATAAAATGTTTATATAATATGTATATATACATATATTATGATTTCAATATGTCCATCACCTTCTTAAAACTTAATTGACACAAAAAGAATTAAATTTTTTTCATGTAACGTCAAATTAATTATTTTGTTGCAGCAAAGTCTCGGTATGGCGAAATAAACGAGATCGTAATTTCGTTTTACGTCGGTGTTAATTTCTGTTACAACGTATAGCATAATCAAACGACTCTCGTTATACGGTCCCTTGTGCCCGTGACATGTTAATTACCCGTAATACCGCCATGATCTTTTCGTGATTATGAACGGTGCAGGATGTTAATATTACAGCGCATTATAATAATGTAGTACATAGACCCGCCTGTGGAAAGTGTTCACAAAAGCGACTTTGCGTCTGTGACGTGTATATTAACACATCTGACGGCTGTTTTCAGTTGTTTATAGTGAAATAAAATGAAGTGATTATCAAGAAGATGTCATTCTAAACATTTTGCGCTACACATTTATGCCGCTAAATTAAATTTAAAAGAATTTTACGGTTTAAGAAGAAGTTTCTTTCTCTTTAAAAACTATTTTTACTGGATTAATATAAATTACTAATAATCTTACAATCGTACATTAGCAACTATTTCAGCGAATTATTAAAATTTAAACGGACGTTTCATCCGATTAAAACTTTAATTTCCGAATCGCTGATATGAAAGATCTTCTATGTGTATTTAAGGGCAACCGAGGATTGCACTACGGTCGTGAATCGTGAACTTCTCCTTAATTTGCATCCTCCATTTCTCTGGTTTATTCAGAGGAACCGTTGAAAGGCGTCACATCTCGCGTTACTTCGCCGACAGTAGTAAAGCTGTTCATAGATGGTGTTGTCCGCTCATCAGATTTCCCAGTGGAAAAAGAAATTCGAGATGAAATTTTCTTGAAAACGTCTAACCCGTGACGCTCGTTTTAGCATCTCTCCAGATGGTCAGACGTTACTTCCCGGTCGGTTACGTTTTCTCGTGTCTCTCAACGAGACACGAAGTTGTAAGATTGTCGGACGAAGAAGAGAGAGACAGAGTGACTGGGGGATGGCGGTGGCGGCGGCGGCGAATGAGACAGTCGAGGGTCGCGAGAAATGACTTTTCGTCCCCCGAGGATATCTTCGCTCCCGGAAATATGGATATAGGCAATTAAAATTACGTGACAGCGGAACGCCGGGAGAAGACGAAAAGGGGGAGATACGATGAGGGGCGAGAGATGCAACGCTGCGAGGGAAAACGAAGGGAGTAATGATGGGGCGACGATCCCTCCACTTCGAACCCACTTTACGTCCGTCTGCGCGAAGAAGCGGCGGAAGCGCATGATGGAGAGCGAAAAGGAGTCGCGGAAGGATTTATCGTCCTGGCGCGCGAGGTGCGCCGGTGTGACCTAGAATTATTGCTCTGGAAGAGTGTCGTTGCCGACAACGATGGCGTCGACGACGAGGATGAGGACGAGGTCGGACTCGACGATCGGCTCGATCCCGTAGAGACAATCCGTTATTTTCCGATAGCGAGCGCGTCGTTGTCGTTTTTTGATACGTCACGTTTCGCCCATCGTCGCCGGCTGTTCCGTAACAAAGTTTCTCGCCATTTGCGGAAAATTGTTTCTCCGAATATTGCTCGTGCCGTTTTGAGCAATCTTTAATCTACATTTTTATGAGACGTATCGCATTAACAGATAACTACTAACATTTTTAGTTACCTTGGACATAACTAGCGACATAACTGTGAATATTTATGATTGTAAATTTACAACGGAGGGGACGTGTCATAGGGAAAAACGAATTAACACGTTGTATTTTAGAATTTGCTCTCCCCTTTATTGCTTTACTGTGACCTCAATCTATAGAACGTAACATGAAAGGCGAAAATATTCGCGCCGCTTGTTGCTTGTGAAATTGCATTATCTACGTTGATACGCTTGCTTATGAAATCGGAAAAGACGTGACCTTTGAAAATTCCTCGGCAAAGCGCTTCTCATTGTCAGAAAAGAATTCGACTGACAAGTGAATTCGTTGAACGCTCAGTTGACGCATGGTCGTAATTTCTGTTTGGTGTTCCAGTCAATGTCCCCGGTCGAGAAAGCGCGAGGAGCGCTGAAGCAACGTGAACTTTGAAGCTGTCGAAAAGTTTCTCCGGGATTTCCTACGGATGCCCCGTTCCGCGAACTGTACGACAGCTCGCAGTCGCGGATCGAATAGAAAGAGACTCCGCTTTGTCGAGAATCTGATGCAGACAGCAGTCACTCCGCCGCGCCGCGCCGCCCGGATGGAAAACTCTTGAGCTTGCCCGACTTTGCTGACTCTAGCGATCGCGAGCATAAGCGATATTTAGCCGCTTCAAGTATCAACTTCAAATTGTCAACTTCGCTACCTTCGCCTCGCGCGTCAATAAGTCGGAAGATAGAATTCAAGTGCGCGCGATACATCACGAATTGCGCGTGACGATGTACATTACGACGATATATAAAGGAAGATTTCCAGAGATGTATTTTCATGCTGAATCGCTGTTCAGCGCGGAGTTGCGCGAAAGGAATCGTAGCGTCTTATCGATTCTAACATATTCTTCGAGGTCAGCCACAGCGAGATGTTCCCTATAGCATCTCTCACAATCGGTCCAGCCGATATTTATTGAACGTCTCGCGACAAACTTCTTACGACGTCGTTAACGATAACTCCTTCCCTCGTGCCGCGACTATCTGCCATTTTATTGTGTCGTTAGACAAGTTATTGTATTATTATTGGCCTCCTTGAATGGCTCATTGCCCGACTGTATCGTTCATATCATCTTTTTTTTCTTTTAACGTTTTATCTTGGTGAGCAATTTGTTGACGTTGAAGTGTCGCACAATAGAAAAGCCGTCGAATCTGAATTTTGGATGTGGCGTCTGTTCTATTAACGAGGTATGGGGACACGTTCTCGGGATCATTAACATATTGATCGACAGATCAATATGTTAATGCCTGCACGTGTGCGCGCACGGAAATAAAGTTATCGCGAAAGTTTGCGACAATTTGGAAACAGCGGTTTTTTTTTGCTCTCTGGGTACAGTAATTGAGAGGTGGCAAGCAAATTGGCTCGATAGCCGCTAGCGCCAGATTATCACGCGACCGGTCTACCTCGACGCAACATTTTAAAGCGGATATGCCAGAGTTTTGCGCGTGATGTGTCCAATACATCAGTACATCACACATCACGATGTGTGACACGTCTCGCGAACGCATCGCGTTTCTTGTTCCGAATTCTTTATAGATTTAACAGTTTTTCATCGAGTATCGGAAAAATTTTATTCAGTTTACTACGTTAACGGTACACGCAGAAGCAAACTATTTCCCGTTGGTTTTAGTTTGACGTTAGATTTAGTTCTGAACAAATAACACAATGGCAATCTTGAAGTTTTCTTGCACAATATTGAATACTTTATTATGAAGATTTCCAAACGCATTTTATTCTCAGCCCTCCGTCTGGCGTTTCAACGACAACGTAATTCCCTTCCTCAGAGAAAGCTTTGATGGCGCTGATCCGGCGTATTGATTCCTCCACCAGCTTGGTTAAAGGTTACATCGACGACGGAAATTTCGATGGATTTCTGATCCACACTCGTAAAGGTTTATTGAGACTCCGAGGACCGATAACGGATGAAAAGGAAGAAAGAAAAGTCAGTTCTTTTATTTTTTTGCGTTCTTGCACGCGACGTGGTGGTCCGTCATCCTTATTCGCGTCCCTCTTGCTACTTCTCGTCATCCTATATTACTTTTTCGTCAAGCTCAATCTACGAATCTCGTTCTGCCCCGTCGACGTTTTTGCCGTACGTAGAAATCAGGATTTTGAACTTTATCACTCGTAATCTTATCTTATGGCCATCATACAGTCTCCTTATGGTCGTCTTATGGCTGCAACATAAGAAGGATAATAGAACTGAATAGAATAGGATGTAGTAATTCAAACAAATATTACGTTATCGGCGACATTAGTATATAACTACGATTAGAGTTTAGAATTTTTGGTTCTTTATTTTCTTACGCAGTTACGTTTATGATTACTACATCATCATTTATGGATGACAAAATCGTAAGAAAGCAATCGTGCAACTTAAAAAATGACTATTAAAACATTTTTCAAGGAAATAACTATGGCTTTTATAACGACATCTAAAATTGCAATTGATATAATCAGAAAGCTTGTGAATTTTTATTAATCTTATAAAGTCAAATTTGCTATTATAGATATATTCTACTGTACACAATAGTGTTTCCGATGTTAACAATTTTATGAAATATCAAGTTCACTTCAAATTGTGTTAATTATACTGCTAAAGATGTGCGTGGGCGAAGAAACTGATGACAGAAAAGAAATGAAAAGCGCAGGCAAATCGTAAAAGAGATGAGATAAATCTCGAAACAGGAAATCGAATGCTTTGCGTTCCTGTCTTTCTAATTAACTCTATTCTGCAACAAAAACAGCTTCATTAGGAGAGAACAATGCAATTAAGGGCTTCCCCAGGAGGATAAATGCGGATCAACGGCAGGGTGGGTGGATCAGACGCGGCCTCGTCTGAGAGGCATCCGTCGCTCCTCCGTTATCGATCAGCAGCAAGAAAGGGTGAACACCCCGTCGAGAGTGCTAGCACCCCTTCGCCCGATGAATATTTCGCATAAACAATCTGATTCGACGAATTTCACAGACGACGTCTCAGCCATCGTCGATGTTCTCTCCCTCCCCCCTCTCTCCTTCTCTCTCTCTCTCTCTTTCTCTCTTGCCCTCCTCTTGATTTCTTTTATTTACCTTTAAAGTTATTTTCTTTATATTTTTTCGTCGCTGAACGCTTCAATCAAGTCAATTTCTTTGAAATAGAAATTAGACGTAAAAGAAAACATGTTCAAAAGATGAAGGTATTTGGTTTTTTTTCTAATCAAGATTTTTTTGAGTTGCAAATATATTACGAATATCTTTATTAAAAATTAATATACATATTAATAAAGAACATATATTCTTTATATATTTATGTTAAATTCTTATTGGAAAATACAAATGATAAGATTAAATCAATTATTAACTTATGGAAAATGGCTGTTTTTATATGTAGCAATATACATATCGCGAATACTTTTTAATTTTTTTTTACATAAACAAAAAAAAGGATGCTATTATAATTCCATTGTGCAATCTTCTTACACAAAAATGGCACCAACTACACAAATAAATATCTTTCTGATAGCGCCGTGTGTTAGAAAGGAAAAAAAAAACAGATAGGGCCAAAGTGCTTCCGGCATTGTACTCTCTTTCCTATTGAACGTTACACGAAAAACTTCTACCAGTCGGTGAAGTTAAATAAATGCTGTGCGAGACTACGATCGGACGTCGTCTCGCGGCGGAACGCGCGAATGTTTCGGCAAACGCCGACGATCAGGCGGTAATAACGGCGCCGGCATAAATAATACAGCAGCCAAAGATCCGGAAGGGAAAAACGTCGATCGAAGTTGGACTACGTGGCTACTTCTTCCCGGTAACTACTACTCGGTACGTTCGGGGAGAAAAGAGAAGGATGCTTTTTCCGGTGATCTGCTCGGCCGTCGTTGCCGCTTCGTTCGTCGGCGGAAAAGCGATAATAACGAAAAGTTCGCCGTATAGCGGAGGCTCGCGTCGAGGGGGCACGGACGAAGGGGGAAGGGGTGCGGTCCAGCGGTTGGTGGATCGACGCAAGGCGTCGGCGGGGGCACTTCGGAAAGAACAGTGGAGCGTGGAAAACAGTTGAGGGAACAGAAGAACGGAAAACAGTTGCGAAACTGCTGCAATTCTTCCAAACTGCCGCCCAACCAAGCGCGCCATCGCCGCGCCACTCGCGCGCGCGGCCATCGGATTCTCCCCGCGCCAACCCCCCGGGGGGATATCACGATGCAATCGTCGTACCGGTCGTACGCCGTCGTACGGCTCCTTCTACTCTCTCCTTCTCTTCCCGCGCCGTGCCCCCTGTTGGGTTGGCTTTATCATCTGCTAATAGCGAAATAAAATTGGGACGAAACAAAATTCGCAGCACCGAGGACGCGGGGAAGTGAGCGCGCGTATCCTTTCCTTGTAGAATGTAGAATGGCGATAGATGCGTCGCGGCCGGATCCTCGAAAACTTTGAACATCGCATTATGCCGAAGTGCAGTCGTATAGCGAAGCTGATCCCGAGTTGCTGCTGCATCGGGAATTTTGGCAGGGTTCCGTTGTACGTCTGTGATTTCCCGTGTCGTCGGCTGGTTCTCGAGGCCTTTGTCTGCTAACGGTTTTTAGCTTTGCTATGTGCGGCTTTAATTAAATTTGTGAGACGCGAAGAGGATTATCCCATTGCTCCAGAGAGCCGCGCTTCGAAGAGAAGAACAGGGCTTCTTTTCCGGATATACCGCCATTTATTAATTCTGACTTGAGATTTTATGGCGCTCGAAGTAAGTTTCTTAAAGCGACTCTCAGATGTTCGGAGAGCTATTAATTCATGTGATAAGAAATGCTATCAGGCGCACTGACGTTTTCTTTATGGTACGTTTACTACTTTTAAGTCAACGAAGGGTATGCCGCGATACTATATACGGAGTTACCCCGCCTGTTTTGTATTCTAGCACTTCCTGATCTCGTTTTGAGAAAGTCTTCGGGAACAGTGCAGCATGGTACATATGAGGGAATTCAATGTTCAAAGTTTGGGCGTGAATGCGATACTTATTGTCACGAATACTGCACTTTCATGCTCCTATTGGGATATTTTGTACTTTGGTTTCCTACCGTTATACAATACGTTTCACCTGTTGTATTTCACAAAAGATATTATTGAAATAGATTTTAAATCTATAAATATATATAAATATATTAAAAGATAATCTCTTATAGATGATAATTATTTTATTGAAAACAAATCAGAAAATTTTATAATATTATCTAACAATTGTACGAGATATATATTATATATATATAAATGTTGTCCTCTTTAGGCTAATATTAGATTGTGTTAATATCAGAATTCATTGGGAGCTTTCCAGCAAGCGACACAAGTCGACACAAACGTCATTCTATCTTTCTTTTTTGGCATGAGTAACAAAGACAAAATGACACTTGTGTCGACTTGTGCCGCTTGCTCGAAAGCTCCCACTGTTAATATTAGATTCATTGTTAATATTAGATTATTTGAATTTGTGGCAATTATTAGAATTGATGTGAACGTTAAGGTAACTGATTTATCTTCTTCACGATATTTTTAATAAAGCTACCATTTCCAAAAAAGATTTTCAATATAACGAACTATTCTTATCGCATCGTGCATGTATAAATAATATTCGGCATTATTTAAAGACCAATAAGCGATATGTCAGTCAGGATAATAATTAACATTATCGAGCGTGACAGTAATCAGCTAGTTTATCGGAATATCGATCTATAAAATTTAGGCCAAGCTAAAGTTAGACAGAAAGATGAATCAAAAGTACATAAAATAATTGTTTTATGTTAAAACCGCAGATACAAAAAACATATTATAAATTGAGCAGTTAACAAAATTAAATTAATTGAATAAAGACACTTCTTTTACTGCTTATCGAATATATCGAAGTTCACAGTTCACAAGTGAATTGCTTCGGGCACTAAAGTACCGGAATATCGTGCCACCTGCTCCTACCTGATCCTATGGGGACCAACGGGACTTGAAACATACCGACTTGGACACGGAAAAGGAATGGGAATCGAGAAGAGGGAAGAGAGATTCGACGGCAAGAGGAAAACACCCGTATAAATCAAGTTACGGTGCTTTACCTTTCTCTTATTAGGATGAGCGCATTCTAACCGCTAGAACTCGATCGTTTACTTTTTGTTCTCCGCAGAATCTTCCATTTCAAATAAAATCATGTCACTGCCGTTTCCCGAGAAAATTCCGAGTGGCATCGCGCGCGCGAAATATCTAATTTCGGGCTTTAATGACGTCCAGGAAATTTGGCGCCGCGATTGTCGATAGATCGACACGTGGCATCTGTGGAAGCAGCTGCGGCTCGATGCTGTTACGTTGCAGGCTTATTGGGATGGAGCAATCAGTGCGGTCACCCAATATGCACACTTCCATAGTGTATTTGGCGTATCCAATTGTGTTAATCCCATATTATAATTTAGCGGCTAATCAATTTAAAATTTAACCAGACGTGAAAACAGATTATTTGAATGACTTATGCACTTGAATTATATATGGTTACATATACTGCGTCCGATACATTTAGGATGTTTCAAATGTCCACAATTCCTATCGTACAGAGAAAATCTGTCGGGCCAATATCATAGGGAATCATCGACAGTGCATATCTCGTTTCGCATATCCCGAATCTGCATCGCTTTGCGAATAAAAAGCAAGCGCTACGGTGAAATAGAAAATCGTGATTCTCCGATACATCCTATTGTGGTCGGAACGCGAAAAGAACTCTCTTATGACGCGTACGTGCACGTGAGTCGAAAACACATCGGTTCTCTGCGATATCGGAACTCTGCGTGTGCGAACGCACGTGCAGGATACGCGATGTAGTCCAGTAAATTTTCACTCGACAGCTCCGAAAAAAAGCTATCTCTAACTGCGAAATCATTTTGAAATGTTCCCTCTATCTAAAAGCGTATCGCGTTCTCGACAAAGATCGCCATTTTGCTGAAATGTAACACTCTTAATAGCTCTCCGTATATTATTGCTTCGCGATAGTAATAATTTAAAATTCGTGACAAATGTAACGGAAGGGAAAGAAAGGGTGTAGCTAGACGGAACGGTTACGGACTGAAAATTATTAAATGCGCGACAATTCTGCGTTAATTAATGTCGAGAAGGGATTATTTGTTTAGCTTTTAAGTCCCCGGGCAGTTACCGGATGCTCGAGATTGTCTCAAGAGCTATTTATTTATTCCTCTCCTAGAACAATGCCGCGGCCCTCCGATGGGAATCGTTCGAGGGTAGAAATCGACGTGCTCCTCTGATTACGACCGAGTTTCTTCTCTCCGGCTCCCTCTGTCTATTTTCGACTCCGTCTCTCTGTTTCTCTCTACCTTCCCCTCTTTCTGTCCCGGTTTCCTATCACGCCCATCCGCTCCGCGATTACACTCCGTTTTCAGTGGCAACGTTTCATTTCGATTTTCCGGAGTTTCCTGCTAGGTGTCAAATGTTCAGCTATTGGATCGTGCGAACGTTCTTCCCGCTGGCTCTTTTTTTTTCTCTCGCGGAGAGCAGCTTCGCTCGATTTCTCTCGCCGAGAAAATTCGCGTCGACCGCACGTTGATAGCGCTTCGTGACCCCGCGCAAACGATGCTGCTGTTCTACGGTCGACAGATTGTCAGATTGGCGGAGAAAGTCCGAAATTGTGCGCTACAACGTCGCGAAATTGCTTCCACGTCACGGATGCTGCGTATACCATCTCGCGGTATGTGCGAAGAGGAATCGGTTTGATTGCGCATAGGAGCGATCATCTAGAAAGTTTATTTTCTGTATCGTTGTGTTTCTTGCATTTAATATATACAAGAAATATCAGACGTGCAATGCAATACAGAGGTGCTCTACCCCGTAGTTGATGTATTTCTATGCAAATATTGTTGCGCAAGTTGAGGAAGTATCTTTTCGTTTCTTTTTCCAAGTAACCGTGTGGATAATAAGGCGTATCCGTGCAAAGTTGAAGCGGACTAGGTGGAGTGCAATGCAATTACGGGACTGGAATGGCGCGACTGGCTTCATCTACTCTTATTTCCTTCTCGGATGATTCACGGCGCGTAACTTGGTGTGTGCCTGTGAGTAGGTGAGCTCCTGAGGCGCGGCGAAAAACTATCTTCGTGAATTTTCAACCAATGGAATTATGTTTCTGATAATAGTTGCATTTGCACGCAATTGGCGTAACGGAAGTCGAGCCGCTAAATATGCACCGATTTCAGTTAAGGACCCCGAACTTCTTGCGTTGAGAAAATTTTCCTAGCACCGTAGAAGAAACGTGATAACGAAACGCGGATAGACTTTTGTTGCTCTCCAGTTGTTTTTATACAACATAAGCAAAACTGATCCAGCGTAGCTTTTTCGTTTTCCTGCTAGAATCAACACAGAGAAGATATCACGTACGAAATAAATAAGATATAAAATGCATTTTAATAAACTGGACGTTAAATAACGTCAGAAATCATTAGAGAGATTTATCTGATGATAATGAACAATTAATATTACTCGATAGTGTTTATTTTAATCTAAGTGCATACGTGTATTAATAATAAAATCTGTAATATAATAACGTCAGTGGCTAAATACCAATAGCAGAATATATAATTTACTACAATAATATCAATGGCTAAGTGCTAAAAACTTATGATTTATTATAAAAACGTCGCGATAAAGATATTAACTATTTAAACAATTAATATGTTGTCTTTGTAGCAAATATAATATTGATCTGCATTTACAGTCTGCTATGATAAAAGGATAGCTGAATTACGTGAGATGGTAACTTCAATTACCGAAGATGAGAGAATTTGCTCGTTGGCTTGAACTTATATCACCGCTCACGTGTGCCATTGTCGCAACTTGGGTCCCGGTTGTACACTTATATTTTTACTTAGTTGCATGGCGTGCCTTTGGAACTTTTAGATATCCCCGTATCGTAACTTCCCACAAGCTAAACAACGTTCGTGGCCAAGATTACTTTTCATTTTATCCGCCATGAAAAGTATCGCTCTGATGCACGAGATTTTCAGCGGCAACTTTTAGTAAAACACGGAAGCCACGTATGTAATGCACGCGCGTATGTAGGGTGAGATAGAGAACGAGTATCATGCTACTCGCGTAATTAATGTGTAAACCTACTTTAATCCTGACCGCGGTCAAGCGCCGAGTTCGCGCAGTTGTCCACCACGTTTCATAGTTAATTCATCCAACTTTAATCGCCTGTGACACTAACGACTTTTTTATGCACTTACTTCGTGATACGCCCAGTCATAACGGATGTAAAGTATTACATCGTCGCCCTACATTATGAAAGCTCTTAAGTCCTAAAGTGAATTTTCAGAGAAGATAAAACATGGAGAAAGTAAATATGCGAAGTCCATATATGGACCACGTAGCCTGAACTCTCAAAGTCAACATCGATTTCACATTGCGTCGATTGTAAAACCACACTTGTGCTACTAAGCTAACCCTCTATCAATTTATAAAAAGATTAAACTTAAAATTAAAAAAAAGTGTGCAAATTAGAAACTTGCACATTGCTTCCTTATCATTACAGATCGCTACCATTGCTCCTATGTTATTTCACTCATAAAGCTTCCTCTAGGAGGAACAGGCTTTCCTGAGGAAGCCAAACTAATAAATACTAATAATTATGCATCGAATAAAATACAAGCTTCCTCAGAGAGGAGCTTTGTGGGCGAAATAAAATAGGAGCAATGGTAGCGATCTGTAATGATGAGGAAGCAATGTGCAAGTTTCTAATTTGCACACTTTTATTTTTATATCTTTTTTCTTTCTGTTTCTTTTTTGTATACTTATTTCTTTGTAAGTCGTCATACTTCACTAGTTTATATATATATATATATATATATATATATATATATATATATA
>NW_020216518.1:236253-273034 GCF_003070985.1 Temnothorax curvispinosus | reverse complement strand
TATATATATATATATATATATATATATATATATATATATATAAAACTTATACATGTGCAAATATATAACCAAGTTTTCCAATCTTCGAACTCTAAGCGAAACTAAAGCTCACGGAATTGAAGCACGCAACATTTCGCGTTACATTGGAACCTATTCTATTTTCTATCTTATTATATAGGTACATTCTACCGCACGCCAATGACGTATCATCCGAATAGAATGGGTTTTACAAACCTAAAACAATATCAACGGAGATTTATCGAATACTTTGCACTCTTGAATTGTGCCAGGAACATTTTGCTATGTTGGTTTTAGCGTTTACAATGACCATCATTCATTAAATGTAAACATTTGCTCGTGACATCGAGACTCGATCTGCTACAACGTGTTCAAGCGCGACCTAACTAAACGTATATGCAATGTGGCTACTATTATTACGAAATAATGTACTGTCGTGTGTACGCAGGGCATATGATTATCAAAAAAATTGTAATTACATTCATGATACTTGATAATGTTTCATTAATTCGCTATTAATATTCAAATTATGACAGTCATTGTTAATATATCTGTTTATTAGGTATATTACCGAATAGTTTTGTTACCTACACTTATTGTTATTGACATAATTAATCATTTGAATAATTTATGTACATACAATCAAACCTATTTCACATAATCGGTTTATCAAAATTTTACAACCTTGCACATAATATTTAAATGAACTTATTGTTCAACTTATTGTTAGTAAAGGAAAAAATATTTTCTATTATGTTAATCCTGTCCGTACGAGATTTCGTGATTGTGAAAGTACACGCAAATCCGACGTGATATATCCCCATGCGCGGACGTTAATCAAACTTTAAGATGAAAAACAAATAGTCTTTGTATTTCATGTATTTTGCATCGCTGTTGGATGGACGTATTAATATCCGGGAATATAGCAACCACTATCAGTTCTCTCGTGTGAAGAATTCATTTACTCGACCCAAATAAGAGCACGTGCCCCAGACTCCGATAAAACGATGTGCATAGGTAATTAATCCGTGCCAAATTTATTCCCGCGCGAGCTAGATCGAATCTGGAACCGGTTCGATAATGTAGGTCAAAAGGTCTCGGTGATAAAATTGGGATACTACGATTGACGTAGACGCACGCGGAGTAACCATTTCTAGATCTAGCCAGCTATCGATTTTCAATCCGTAACCGAGTAACGTTTTAACACTTCGAAAGACGAGATAACGTACGTCGCCAAATGATCAAGCGGCAACGGCGAGCGAAAACTCGTTCCTGAAATCGTTCCAAAACTCGTTCGACACATTCTCCTTCGTCCTTCTCTCTCTCCTCCTCACAGCATTTCGAATGATTTCCTAACTGGCTCGTAAGAAAGATTGCGCCACTATATCTAGCGATTTACGTCGTTTTATACTCCAGAAAAGTTGCAGTCTATTAGATTAAATTTTTCTCTAATAGAATTAACGTCGAGTTTTGCCTTATGCGGCCACTGAAATTTTTCTTGATTTTTAAAATATTTTTTTTTACTAGAATTTTTGTTCTTTAAAAGCACAGTTTATTCTTATCAGCAACGGACAAGTTACTAAGTAAGTCGCAAGAGTTACGTTGTTGTATATATATATAGAGTGGGCCCAGGTAAAATTTCCGAACTTGCACTCGATTGACAAAGCAGAGACAGTCACGTCGCGAAAGTTCTCGCAGGTGCAAAGAGGCACGGTAACTTCGAAGAAAACTTCATCACTATCTGCGAATTTCCGAACCTTTCCAAGAAGAAAAGCTTTGTCATTCGCATCAGGCGAGCCTGGTGTATCGCTATCTGCATCATCCGTACGACCCCGTGCAAGTTTCGAAACAATAACTGGATCCTCTCTCGTGTTCCCCGAGCACGAAGATAGAATCATTTGGAAAAGCTCTTGTCGTCGATGTTTCCAGTCGTCTTATTCCGACCGTATCGGTGCGCGTGCTTGACGTCAATATCGAGTACCGAAGCTAGAATTCTTTATCTGGGAATCTTTCAAACTTCTGAAGAATTCAACGTTTTTCAACGGATAGTTTCGTAAATTTTCATAATAGATACTCGCAGAAGCGAATGTCTATTATGAATCGTTATTTTCCCCGAAGAATTTTAACCCTCATTCATTTTCCACGCGAAAAATACCATTTTCGTCATAAAAACAGAAAGTTAGCCGCCAACGAGCGTAAACTGTGATGCAACATATAAAAAAGTAGCGAAGGGTTAAGTACAGAGTTTCAGGTGATTAATTAAATAAGGCGAGAAGTGCGGATTTTAGAAAGTTTTAATTAGTTTTCACACTTATGAGAAAGTGTATCCTGCTCTCGACGATAATCGAGAGTACGAACGCAGCGTTACCTTCCTACCGGTCGCAGACGCTTCTGAGGTTTGCAGCGACCGTAAATAAAACTTACTATAAATTTTAAATGCGCAACACTGTTTTGACAGCCGATGAATCCTGTTTAGTTCCGTTTAATAGAGCCAAGCCCGAATGCACAAACCGTTAAAGCAACTCATCTTAGATTATACGGAACTCCGCACAATTTTCGTTTACAAAGTTTCCAACGAACGCTATAGCTGCGACGGCGCTCTCTTTTTGTCCCCCTTTCCCCCGCGAGACCCTCCGCTGCGCGTCAGCTTAATGTTAAGTGTTTCAGAAGGGGATTTACCCTGCGATGAATAAGAACGCCACTTAATATCAGGCAAGTATATCTGGCACCTTCATTAAAATGCAAAATTCCCTGCAATTGCCTTTACTCCCGGTGCCCGCAATAGCAATACCCGTTTTCTCGCTGGCGCTCAGCCGCTCACACCGACGTGCTTTCAAGCGCTAAGTGTGTGTAATTTTTTCACGTGGAAGAGACGAGTTTATATCCGCGAACGAGTAAAGTCATTACCCGTATTCCCTTTACTCGCGTCCTCTCTTCCCTGTCCGACATTTTTTCACCTTGTCTAAATACTCGGGGCAACCGGGACGAGTCTGCTCTCGCAGTTACGGCGCCCGACGCGAAAGCTTTAGAGGTGCGACGGTGCGACCCGAGTGTGAGAGTTGGGTTGGGGGTTCAGATAAGAGAATCGCCACTTACCGGGAGAAAAATGCACCGGGCTGATTAAAGAGTTTACTCAGGAACGGATTATGAATTCTTTCTTGCACCCGCGAGCAAAAATTCCGCAAGTATTAAAACTCCAGTAGTTTTTGCGCGTATATAAGGATACATTTATGAAGCGATTTACTTGCCTTTGTATTATCGTGTGTGTGTGTGTGTGTGTGTTTGTGTGTGTACTTTGCATAACGGGCAATGTTAAATAAGTGAGTAAATAAACCAAACACAATAATAAAGTTGTTAAATAAATCTCAATATTAATTTTCGTAATGTCTATATTGGTTGGGAGAATTAAATTGCAAAGTTTCACTATCTTCGTAAGATACATATTAATTTACAGCAAACCAAGTTACGTCCCTGCTTTTCCCCTAAGGATCTTTTAAGACCCCGTCCTCTTCTCGCGGCGCATTCATTCTCGAACAAAACTTTCAGTCGAAATAGCGAAGAGTGTAACTGACTAAGAGGCCAGATATAGCATGTGCAACAGACGAACTGCGCGCGACTGTCTTAACTGGTCACGAATCTTCTTTATCGCGTTGAAGTCAGCGCGGACGCCAGCAATGCTTCCGAATAAATGGTGTATATTGTACGTCTCCCTTTCAAACTAGACCTTTCCACAACCGTTCTCCCGTAGTCCCTCTCTAAACTTGCCTCTTGTCCACCGGAATTAACCGACGCCGCGCTGCTAACTTTGGGGATGAATCGGGTACGTGGAGGGCATAAATTAACTTGCATGACGCCGACACGAGTTTAACTAGTTCCCAACACTTTTTACCAGACCGCGTCACGTCGCTTTGGTACACATTGTACTCAGTGTCGAGGTAAAAAAAAAACAAGGAAAGGAAGCAGAAAAAGATCGATGTGGCTTTCTCATGGCGACATTTGCAAAACGTGAACAAGTCGCGACTCTGACGCGGGATATATAAATAACAGTAATATCGGTTAACATTTAATATTTGTCACGTAAAAACAGCTAAATTGTTTTTATTAAAATTCTATTTAAAATCCATTATATGTATTAATTAATGTTATTGCGGCGTTTCAAATAATCTGGTTTGTTATTAATTTTAGAGCACTAGATTATATTAAACAAATGATACATCGCAAATACAATATAAGCTAGATTTTGTAATTTTGGCATGTCTGCGTTGGTGGATAATGGAAAGGTTAACTTGTGCGCAAATATCGTTTGGCTGCGCAACGGAGAAAAAAGTAAACCAGTCAGTTATAAATTGATATTTTGCGCAGTGAACCGATTAAACTATCGTGCAATGATTTGACGAAATTATATAGTACGGAATTATACTCGAATGCGGAATGTTAATGGTTTACCGAGAAATAAAGAGAGATTCAGAGATAATACTTGGAAAATGCATACGGTATTTTATATTTAAAATCTGATTACAGAAATAAAATTCTTGATTGCTTGCTGCTTTGTCCGATTCAATTTATCTTCTGACAAATTACTTCTGAATATAAACCAAAGAAAAAAAATCAGCAATTACAGATAACAGTTTATCAGCCGTTAGTCAAAGAGCGGATGAATTGCTTTCAAAAAGCAAAATTAGAAGGGACCCGCATAATTTAAGCTCTTCTTCCTTTCTTCATATAGAAATAAACGTCAGAAATCAATGGCAGAATTACAATTCGAGTTGAATCAAAAGAAATGAAATTTCTACGGTTAGCCACAAAGAGATACATAATTATATTTGGCCTGAAGCAATTGTTTTAAAATCGTTTGAAAATTACGATATACTAACTAAGTATAATAGAGTAAATATTCTCTTGCGCTCCGCGCAGCTTGCTGAGACAAAGATAGAATATAGATTTAAATCGGTATTTGAGAGACACCGAGAATCTATCTACGTTAATTCGACGACAAGTATAACATTCGCTTTACGTTGGTTGATTCGTTGCAGCCTTCACAAATTCATGAAATAACACGATAAACTTGGAATTTCGACAACTCAAATTCCATGTAAGACACGCTCGATCACGAATTCATTTCGCCGTGAGTTCATCCAGCTGGCACAGTTTCAGCCTACAAATCCGTCGGCTGTGTGTGCGGCAACGCCGCGCTGCCGCAGTTTGCGCGCTTCGCTAAACTAAGTACGGAAAACATATCAATTTACTAATGCCGCACATTAATTGAGGCTCCGATAACCGTCGCGTAAGTGAGTCACACCCCTTCTTCGTGGCCCGAATTATTCAGCCGAGTGCAACTACGTTCCGCATCATCGTCCTACTTTCGAAACTTCGCACTTTAGCAACTTAATCGTCGTACCAGCAGCGGCGCGACCAATTCGCAAAGCGAAAGAGCATCCTAAAAAAACACCGCAATGTCCGAATAAAATTTTGATAAGGACTCGCCCGGGAAAGCTGCGCGGAATCTCGCTTTAAAGTTCGTCGCACGGAACGGTAATTTCTCACGATCTCTCTTCGCTTCCTACGCGTTTTGATTCGTAAATTAGGAGCGATCGTCCAGTGGTGAATGGACCTTCCTCTCTTACTTTGAGGATGGTGATCCCTGGCCCAGGAAATTCTGCATGTTAGTACACGGCTGCGAACCGAAGGGTTTGCACTGAACACACGTTAACACACAGCTACTAAACACAGTTCCATTACATGCAGATCGTTCCATTTGTTACAGAGCGTTGCGGAGCGAGCGCATCCCTGTACTTTTGGCGAAACGCTGCCAACGGAGTTTCGTGAATTCCATCAAGACACGTAATGGCTCTCCTGACAATGACGCAGAGTTCAGTAATAATGCAGTGTAGTTAGATGCACGAGAAAGAGGTATTATTTTATTATTCAGTTGTAATTTTAAAATATTAAAATATCTCGTTGTATGTTGTTTTTAAGAACAACATCTTTCTTTATTGAACGTGGAAAGCTTGTATGCTTTATATACTTTTGATTTCTTTCTGTCACAACATCTTATTTTATATTTTATATAATAAATGTACTTAATATATAAGTGTTTGCTTTGTACGAAAAGCAACAATTAGCGGGAAAGACAATTTGCCACCGGTAAGAGATGTAATTAACGATATCTAGCGACAATGAGAGGTCTCTCATTAGTGTAAGCTCTTGGGGAAACTCTTTTTTTTCCCAAACAATTACGGGCCTGTCCGATAAACCAATTGGCGGCATCTCGCCGACTAGCGCAGATTTTAATTCCGTCGAGAGCCGTTCATTTCGGCTGTTCGTTGAACTTATAGCGAGCGAACGTGTCGCGAGCCACTGCCGTCTCGTTATCACCGAGAGGAAAATATGTAGGGAGAAACACACGAATGTGCCGTGACGTGGCTGTGATTGCCTCGCTGGCATCGTGTCTCCATGCGACTGATGGAATTCGTGAAACTACGGGCGCGCGCTGGTCGTCGACCTTTCTGTTGAATTCGCAGTAATGTCGACTGTGCAACACTTTGCCTCATATCAAGAGAGGTACGCTAGAAATGCACATGCATATATTGAAATTGAGATATTACTAGGTAAAGTCATAAGCAAGCATCGAAATTCGAATTTTACTTTAGCGTAGAGAATCATGGGACTCTATATTTTATATAATAACAAGCACTTTAAGAAATATATACCACACAGATATTCTAATACACCTTTTTAGGATATTGTCATTGATCTCAGTTGCAAATGTAGTTAAAGTGAAATATGAAGTCTCTTTTTATCCCGCGATTTTTATACGTAATGCAATACGACAAATGCTCCGTAACATGCATATGTATTGATATAGCTGAAAGCAGTCTCTTGTTTGACAACGCGCGCGCGCGCTTGCCCTTTTTTTCCTGATCCATATTATATTATCCTATAAAAGTGTAACGTCGCGATTTCGTCATGGGACCGATCCAACAATCATGCCGACAATGGGGGAATTCACGCTTTCGCTAACAACGCTGGCGCTGCGTTCATTCGCGATAACTTTGTCGATTATCTCGATACGCAGTTGACAAAGCGGGAAATTAAAGCTCGCCGGATATACAGGGGTATGTAGATCCTGAGTGGATCCCAGCGGAAATTTGTCGCGTCGTGCTACATATTTATGGAAATTTAATGTGTTACACATCCAGCGCGTACGCTGGACCACCGCGACCGCTTTGACCGCTTCGACTATCACTCGAACGAGCAACCCGCAATTCATCTGTCGGCCAACAACTCGCAACACGTTCATCCGCAATAAGTTTGATGATTGCTCAGGAGCATGCTGGTTCCCGAGGAAATTAAAACTTGGCCAATTCAACTGCTCGGTTCGGACAGTTGGCTTTATTAACCGTCACGGCACGGAAAGAAAGAAAGCCGCCAGAGGAGCGAGGCTAATGAGAGGTACAGCGAAGCCGCTGGAGCGAATAAACCACCCTCGTCGAAATATGACGAGCGCGCACCCGCCGCTCTTTCTCTCTCTCTCTCTAGGGTAATCTTAATTCTCAAACTGTTGCCTTTTCTCCAACGCGATGGTGTGCATGCAACGCGCCGAGTTTTGATCAACGTCTGACGCGGATGGATGAAAAATTCATCGCCGCAACTCGCGCAACTCACCCTCGGGGCACTTTATTAGAATACCTGTTTACCAGGACTTGCAACCGCAGTCATGCTCAATTTGTCAGCCTTAATGAACTGATTTCTCATGTCATTTCTCATGATACTCTCGCGCGACCAATTATCAACGATTTTTCTTTATTTTGCACGCTTTTCTTTTTAAAATGCACACTGAACGGATTCGCGTATCATAAAAATGACCAATAAATATATTCTTAAATATTTCTTTCTTCCTGAGCATTCTAGATCTTTAAATTTTTGTATCGTTGTTGATATTATTATTTAACCATTCAATAGCTGCGCCTTTGACACGCTGCTGTGAAATATTATCATGTGAGACAAAATCAGAGAAGAGAGATAGAACGACAGATTGATATAGGAGAAACAAAATATGTAATGCGTGTCAGAGATATTTATCCTCGTAAACAAAATTATTTAGAGCTAACGCAATGTCACGATGGTACTCGACGATAAATTAAAAATCGTGTAGGAGCCATTGTCCCGTTATTTTCATCGTGTATTAGCCAGCTGTAAATTCTCGTAAATATTTCAGTGGTCAATAATCGTTCAACTGCCGCAAAATTGTGTCGAATAAACGGACGGTCCGCAATCGTTTGCATTGATTTACTTTAGCGATATTATCAATTACAGTTCGACGTATGCCTCTGATTTGGTTAATCATTATATACATAATTCAGTCACCGTATTCTGTACATAAGCCAGCAAATATTTGCGAAAACCTTTGAAGTTTCATACTTTCACGCATTAAATACTGAATTAAGCGAAACGTCAAGTAAATACGTCGTATTTTGCTTTCTTAGTGAATAATAATATTTCTTACAGGTAAATTAAGGTAAGAGTACCAATACCCGGACATGTACCTATATCTGGACACCTTTATTATTTATAAGTATAAAACGAATTAAAATCAAAGATAACAATATTTTTTCTTGTAGTTTGAAACTTTAGTTATAATATTGCAAACGTTTATTTCCATAAATTTATATTTTTTTAAAGGTATCCAGACATAGGTACGTGTCCAGGTATTGGTACTTTTATCCTTACTGATTTATCTGTAAGGACATGAACTACTATTTTAGAATTTCTTTTATTTCAGAAAAATTATTAATTCAGTATTATTATTCTAGTTCTAGAAATACTTCAGACGTAATTATTTTCTTATAGATGCGAGATTGAAATATACATACGCGTCAGGACTATTATAAACGGAATCAAATATGTATCATCATAAATATTTTATTTATCAAAGGTCTCGAACAGAACTGTCTTCGCAACGTTCATGAAATATGAACGTCTATAAGAGAACCGCTTTATACGTAAAAAAATAAAGAATCTCTGCCACTCATAATCGCAAGATTATGCGACAAAGAGAGATATTCTCGAGTGTCCTGCACGAACTGGACAGGACCCCATGCTTACGCTGATGTGAATTAGGATAGGACGCAGTCCGCGGAAAAGCACAAGCGCTTGCGCTAAAAGCCACGGCCCGCGGGGGAGGGGGGTTGAAAGAGGGTAAGAGCTAGCGCTGGGGTAGGGAGAGGGTTCGTGTTGGAAGCTTCTGCGGGAAACGGAGAATCTGCGAGTGTCAGTGCAATTCGCGACGCGATGCCCTTCGCTCCCCCGATCCGTGCTTAAGGGGTGGTGAGATCGAGGACTCGCCGACTACTCGTCGTGTCGTCATCGAGGGCGACAGGGAGACTCCCCCGTCTGTGCGCGACAAGTTTCCAAGGAAATCAAAGTCTCCATTCATGTAAAGCTGCGGGCGGTACAATTCGGAGCAGTCGCGGCGACGAGCCCAAATAATCGCGCGATCAATCCGTCGTTCCTACGGGAAATGACGGAGAAATGTGTTAGATGTGAGTGACAATTAGTAGGATTAAATCCGCTTACCTTCGAAATGAGTCCGTTGATCGAATCAGCGATTTTCGTTATCGGCCGATGAACGAGCAACTGCATTTTCAATTATTCGCGATAATCGTGCGGATCGATGCGATACTCCGGTACGTGGCCGCGTCACGAGTTCTCGTCAATACGTCGGTGGTTTCTATCGCAAGATTGAAAATTATGCAAACATAATTTCCGACACTGGTGCAATCCGCGCCAAAGAAACACCGGCGTGGCGACGTCCGATCGTGCGTTCGCCATTATCGGAAAAACAGCGGCGAGGTGCTCGAAGTAAATTTAAGATACGACGCATCTCTTCCGCAAACCCTTCCCTCACACCATGTCTCATGCCCACGAACCCTCTCAGCCAACTCTCTTCCGCTCCCTTTCGTTTTCTGTCCGCCAACTTCTCGCGTAACTTCCCGCTTAAATTGCGTTAGAAACTCGATTTGCGACGTGCGATAATAATGATTGAAAAGTTTGGCAACAGTTATCGATTAAATATAAAATGCAGCATTTTCAACTTTTATCATCTACTCGTTTCTCTAATGTGTTTCGCTATAGTCTCGATTTCTCATGATTTCACGGTTAAAATATGGGTATCGTAAAATTAATTAAAAATATGAGACAATGATATAATCTATAATTTCTGATTTTTAATATCAATAATTATAAAAATGTTAGACTGAGAAATTAAATATGTTATTTGTGAAATAATCCATTGATCTTTTATATCACATGTGACGGAATTTTGTCAACTTCAATGTTCTTCTCCTCGTTCGTTTCACAGTTTCAATGGAAATTACTAGCCGCACATTGCATTCAAGACTCGATTCATGGGGATAATAATAATGATCGGAAGCTCTCTTACAGCAATTATAAACGCAAGAACTTAGCATGGGTGAAAGTTCGCCCGTTCGCGTTCTACTATCAGAATTCCGATCTTGGAAACAAACGAGCAGTGACAATCAAATATGTCTACCTCGCCTTAGTCCAACTCGTATTTGTTCGCAAATCGGTATTTAATTACATTTCTGGAATCGTTATTACTAAAAATGCGATTTAATTTAATAACACCCTTAAATAATTGTCGGATCGGCCAGCAAAATTTTATGTCAAATTTTTACAAAAATTCAAATTAATTTTGTAAAGTAAACCGCTGCAAAAAATAATTAGTAAATAATAATGATGAACACGGAGCTAATGAGAGAATTAAAGTCGATATTTTAAAATCGTATACGAATCGTGACGCTGTTAATCTGGATATAATTACGCAAGACTGGAACGTGCTGTTCACGATTGGAAGTATTAGCTCATGGTGAACAACTTCGGGAGAAGCAAAAGGATTATTAAAAGCGCATAATGGATCATACTGGATAGATACTAATTGATAAAATATTAGCGGAATTCAGTGTAAATGTATGTATAACGAGAACGTGATTAATTAATCGACGGGGCCACACACGAAGGGCTTCTCGCCGGCATTGACGAACACGGTGTGCGATTGGACAAAATTTAACGGTGAGTATTCATGTATATGTAAGATATTTTTTACGTTCCACTCTTTGAAATTCAAATTGCTATTATAATATCGAAATTACAGGCTAACGGATTATTTCGTTGGACGTTACATTATATTGAAATCCTTATTGACATAAAATTATTTAATCAGCTTAACTTTATCGGGCATTATTTTCTGTAATTTCCTTTTTTCCTACTTTCTCCGTGAAGTATCTGCTTTTTCATGAACTGGATACATTAGCCGTAACTAATTTAGGCTTGTATCATATATCCTCGATAACGTATTCGCCAATTAACGGGAGGAACAGTTGGTTATGCGGGTGCTGCCTTAATTTTCCCCCTCTCGTCTTAATTCTCCGTGGTAATTCGCACTCATATTTTACGTCGTTAGACCGGCACCGTAATAATGGTAAATTACGTGTAACATTGCAAGCAGCATCTGAATATCGTCTCTTCTAAGATGATTCGATGAAAGCGTACATGAAACATACGAATCTGTTTTATACATTCCGCATTACTGTTTTATATATTCCGATTTACGAGACCGCAAATAATTGAATCGGTTTAATCAGTTTAATTTTACGCTCATCGATCATTCACATTGATCTATTATTCATCATGTGTTGTACAATTAATTAATTTGTCACGGTAGGATAGCTGATTACGTTCGCTTATTTTGAAGGATAATATACCACGTGACACAGAAAAAATATTTTTAATTTATTGCAGTATTGTTAATAATTTATCGTCATCGATTAGAATAAACTGATAACTTTTTGTTACATGTTTTATTTGTTAACGCGATCCCGATATTAAGCAATTATTTATTTCGCTAATCATGCTTGATTATAACCATTTTTCATAAAAAAAAAACTGATACGCAACTGGTAAATATACTGATTTAATGATGTTCTCGCATATTTTTGTTTCAATATTGAATATAAAATATATCTTTTTGCAGATATATCTTCTGCATTTGATTATATTTTCTATAGCAAAATTATCTTTAATATATTTGCTATTATTCTTACACAACATAATAACTAATATTGATTTAAGAATATCACAAAAAAGTATAAAAATAGAGAATTTAAATAACAGCTATTTTTAAACTTTTTTACTTGCTAATGTCTAAAATAGGATTTATACATAGACCAGGCCGATTGAATTGATATGTCATTTCTTTCTCTTTACTTTTATTTAATAATTGTATCAGTTTTTACTTAATGGATATATGCGTATGTATGTGTGTGGTGCGATTTTTTATATTTTATACAAAGTTTTTGGCAACACAATAGAAAGAGAGAAAGGGAGAGATTTTATTGTTTAAAACGTAAACCATTGTCGCAACGCAATGTGTTCTGTCGGAAACGACTTAATTAGTCAAGAAAAGTAAGGATTGTTTTGTCGTGAAGCCAGTATTATCTTGTTTTCGTTGGGAAATCGTTAACGTCCAAGTGAAATACAGCAAAATGCACTAGCATCGAAAAAGCCACTTGCAAGCACCGTGTCAGCATTCCATTCCGCATTTCGCTGGATCTTGCTCAATAAGCAATACTGTCATCGTCGAAAATTCTCGGAAAATAAAATCGCGGAAGCATGTGACAAGAAGAGAATCTACATCGTCCGTTTCATTATTTTTGCCTTCACGAAAAATAAATTTTGGCACAGTTACGAGATATCGTCCAAGAATTTTAAATATAATAAGTGAAACTGGTCCAATATAAGTCTAAAAATTAAATAGAAAAGATGCCATCTTCAGTCAGGCTGGATTTTAGTCTAATAATGATATTTTTGTTTGAATTTTATGTACTTTTTCGAACTCAATAATCTGCGCGCCGATTATTTGTTAGTCTTGAAACACAGTTCTTTGTTGGAATGGTAAATCTACATATTTAAATCAATAATCAATTTATTTATCTTTTTGATGATAAAAACATCCTTTTTAAATTGCTATAAAGAATTTATTGCGAGAAATATCATTCCAGTCAGGATTCGAACTTTGCTCCGTGAGGGGTGATATCTTTATCAATTCGATCACAAAATTCACACAAAAATTTTATTATTAGGCTGCCAAGATCTAGTCCGAAGATGGCATCTTTTCTATTTAATCGTAAATATGTTGAGAATTTTTTCTTGAAATGGAGCGTGATGATATTTATATGAGACGTGGTAGCAAGAAATTATCTACAAAAAACTGTGTAAAATAGCCGAGTAAAATATTCGGGTTTAAATAAAAAACTGTCGAATAAACGCTTCTATGTATTGTTTGGCAACGTAAAATCAATTCGCAAAATTGGTTTTTCATGCAGACAAATGAGAGCTCTAGAGACGAGTTAACTGTCTCCCTCTCTTGTGGAAGCTATTACTAATCAATAGTCGGTCGAAACAATGGTTTTAATATGTTCGTATATTGCATACATGCGTCTACATGTGACAACACACTATCGCGAAGCTTTTCGAACGAATTAAGAGACAGGTAAAAATATCAAAAATTATGTTTTCTAAAAATATATTCTAAATATAGATTTACGAGATATATACAGACATTTTTCCAATAAATTATAGATTTGCAACTTAAATTACGCGATTTTATTTTAAAAAATGTGAAGATATGATACATGACAAATCGCAAATGAGTACTAAAGATTAATTAGTAAATACTATCAATCCTTTATAGTACTTACAGTTAGTATTTAGAACACAATCAATCTATCGAAAATTGTATTTCACTAAAATTTCGATTAAGTTTATTCAAGAAGAAATGTCGATCGCGGCCGTTCAGCATTATTATGAATTATGCATCACGACAACGCATCGAGAGCACAAACTTCTCCGGTTTTCCATTTATATTAAGCGTTATGCAAACTCGTCAGCGTCAAGTGCCGAAACTTAAACGATTCTCACGCGAGCTTGCAATTAACGAACTTTCCTAAAAGAAATTTATCGATGGATCCTAACAAAATAATTTATTCGTTATACATTTGTTTTGCACGCCGTTTCGCAAAGGCATTATATGTATATTCGGTTATGATAAGAGTTACTCTTGCAAGATACATGATGCGCCAAAAAAGTCCATGTAGGCAAATCTACAACTAAATAATGTGATTTCACAAAAATTGAAGTTTTAATTTGTTAGTAGATTGCTTTTAGTGTAAAATTATACAACTATCGTTATGTCAACGATTGCTTCAAAATTTTATAATCTTAAGAATCTAATTTTTGTATAAAGCGCACGTAACTAACGCTTTTTCATAATAACTTTTTCGTCATTTATTGCCGCATAATTTGGATATTTTGAATTTCAGCCTCTCTAGAGTATTTTCTGCGTGCGTTTATTACATGAGATCGTATCCTTGCCGATATCGGTTATCAAGATTAGCAAAGCTTGTCAATGGATCAGTCTTTGCGAATGTCGGTAGGGCCGCGTGATCTAAACTGTTTCAGTAATGGAACCTGTAATACGGTACGTTGCTCCTCGATACAGGGACTGTAATGAGCCGGCTCCACACCGGAATGTCAAAGGTCTCTCCACGTCGCAGCGGTAGACCGTTCTAACTTTGATAGCTCATTCCTTGACGCGTATTCATGGGATATGGCAGACGGCGGGCCGTACAATTAAACGCCATCAAGGTATGGCCGGAAATAAATAGCAAATATCGTCAAGCCGATCGAGTTCGCGACATCGTGGAACCGACACGTTAGTTAATCACTCGTCGGTGCATGTTCAATTGCGATCGCGCTGTCTAGGAATTCAGGTCACTGAAGCCGTAATGAAGCTTTGCGGGTTAATAGCAAAAGGGATTGATACGCCGCTACGCACAATTCGATCGTTATCCTTAATCGTCTATGACGTTTAAGTTTGGACAATGCTACCTAAATTGATTTTGTTTGAAGCAATTCTCTTATTGCACTCGAGAGAAACATTTTTAATTCCATTTTTCCTTAATTACTTAATATTAAATTATAAAAAAACTTTCTCTTTTTTATACCATACTCAAGATTATGAATAAAATTTAAAACAACAGGACTAAAAAAACTATAATTAAGCTCAATGTTAACAATATTTCACATACATCAATTAGCTTGAAATTAATTTAATTAATGCGTAATTTCTCTATAGAACTTCAGAGTTAATACACAGTTGCAAGTACGAACTTAATAACTGAAGGCTGTTGACACATTGATATATTACGAAGTAACTCAATGACTACCGTATTACCGCGGGCGCAAATTCATCTATCCGCAAATATCGCTCACTTATGCTGCTAAATAACCAATTGTACAGCCCATGCAACTTGGTGTAACGGATCGCAAGTGACGAATTGTTACCATTAATCTGACAAGTCTGATTAACTTTCGTCATACATTAATCCAAATACGAAGCGAGATACAAAGGAAGTATTTGTGCTTTGTTTATGAAAAAGAATTGTTGATCAACTTAAACCAGAAAATTGAAATGTATAATAGAAATAATATTATGATACGATAAAAAATTAAATTTTTCAATTATTTCTGATAGTCACGACGCAAATGATGATAAAGATAAAGATATTTTAAAGCGTTATTATACAAATATAGACTGTCTGGTTAGCGAAAAAAAAGAAACAAGATACAATGTCGAATTTACAATACAGAAAATCACTAAATATTGTTTTTTATTGTTTGCTTATCGTAAATCTATATTTCGTTACATCGTTACTGGCACGCAACGATGTCGTTAAAGTTTCCACGAAGCGTGTTGGGGAGCAACTGTCTGTGGACATAAATATTTTATAACGAATGGTCATATGTAATCTGTCATATGTAATCCGTTGACAGATAGCTGATATCGAATTGATATCCATTTCGTGGATCTCTCTTGATAAGTACCGCACGTGCGAAAATCCCTTCCATTGACTCGTATTTCGCGAGTAAACATACTCGGCAATCTCGAATTCGATGAACGACAAAGTTCCCCAAACAAAGTTGTCTTGTTACAGCGCGAATAGTCAAGATAATATAATAATATTGCTTGTGAAATTGCGTTTGTTGTCAGTGTATTCAAAACTTGATATCACTGGTGAAATTGTTCACCCCTGGCGCGCGCAATATCGAAAGGAATTTGATTACGCAACGTGCAATTATTAATTGCGACGAACGTAATCGCGCTTGAGGCTTGAGCGTAAATTATAGCGCAAGGTATCAAACTTGGACGGCCGTAAACGCGTTAAGGCTTGTTCGTGCCACTTTGTGAATACCAATGCGATCAGAGGGATGTACACGAGGTCGGCGACACTCTTGCAATGGTACGGTCAACTACATAACCGCTTATTGCCCGCCAGTTCGTGTCGGCGATGCTGCAACGGGGCAACGCGTCCTTTGTGATTGACGTCCACGCGGTTTAATACTCGGCGCGTCCACGTCAATTAAAGTTTAACGGCGTTGCACGAGCAGCCGATAACACGACGCACGATGCGTCCGAAAACGGTCGTGATAAAAGCTCCGCTTGAAAAAATATATGGCCTGAAATTTTGCGAATGCAGACAGTATCGTTCGGATGCTAGCGTGTGGCTGGCATAAGGCTTTTATAGGCTACTACGATATTTCAATTGTCGCGTTACGTTGCGTTAAACAAATGGAAATCACAGTAAAATCAATAACTATTAAGCCTAACTAAGCGTTTTTGCGTTATACTATCAGTAAACAGGACTTTTTATTAAAATAAAAAGAGAAAATAAAAGAGAGAACTTCCACGTTATTTTCTTTTTAATATGCACATTGTATCAAAAGTCATACGTTTTTTCTTGACTCCATATAAATAAAGGAAATCATGTAAAATGAGTAAGGTGAATATTATTACGCTTTGCATTAATTAAAATACAATTTCATCTGGATATACGTTTGTCAAAAGAGTATGGGTATCGTTTTGATACGCAGCTTTAGGTAACGAAATGTTCTTTAAAGTAGTCTCACAAAACTGTATCCACGTACTTCAGAATTAATTAAAACGTAGCAACATCCTGACAGACGTGTTTAAAAGTTGTTCTCCGCGTATTACGTGGTTAGACTGATTTTATTCCATGTGAAACTCAATCCGCAATGTTTCCTGACGGGTTGCGTAATTTGGTGCAGACCAATTAAATGTTCCAATAAATTTTGAAAATCATAATGAGTAAGACGTGACCGTTATGATAACAATCAAGTAAATAGAAAATATGCCAATACACAGGCTGCATTCTGATATTCACTGTCAATACTAAAAATCTATTTTTTTTTATATTTTACGTTACGTACATACTATAGATTTTCAGTACTGACAGTAAATATCGAAATGCAGTCACAGTCGGGCTGGATTGTTTGTGTTTAATATTTTCCGCGTTAAAGTTTAAAAATAAATTTTGGAAACTTATATCATTAATTACGCGATCACCAAATATTTGCAACTGATTAGGAATACGTTATTATATTATTATATGGAGTATCCATCATAGAAAGTTTTAAGTTTGCTATCGAATATTATTTATGATCATACTTCCATTATTTCATATATTAACAGCATCAGTAAAGGCAATGTTATTTAGCTTCAATTACTTAAAATGATTATTGACAAAGAATAAAAGTTGTATACTTTAATGGGCTAGATTTTCTAAAATGCAACGTAGAGAAAGTTTAAAAGCTTTAGAAGAAATGTTTGTTGGAAATAATGAGTATTTTAGGAAAAAATTAGCGCGATTCTTTCATTTGACCCACGGAACGGAACATGTTTCAGCAACTTCACGGCTATGCTTTTCGACCATCAGATTTGTCGAAAACGCGTGAGATCGAAAGCTTTTTCGAAAATGTCGATCCATCGAATTGTCACATGGAAACTCATAAAAGTATAGCGATAACGCAGAATCGAGAACCGTTCGACAATATGGCTCTCGGGCAGGAGGTGTATGAATTGGTGCGCGCGAATAGGACAATTCGACAGAGTCTGGTTGCAACGGGTTAATCTAATTTAGCCGCTGCGGGATTTGCGCGAACTATACCTGCGATTCGCGATATAGCGAACCGGCGTAGTTGGTTTAAAGCCGTACTCGCAATGAGCTTGTCTTTCACAATTAAAACCTACTGGCTTTCACTGTGCTATACGGCAGTAGTAGCACAGTGTAAGATATTATAAGTAGACATAAATTAAAATTTAATTTCAGCAAATAGTAACTTAGAAATGCTGAACGTCACAGGGAACAAGCCTTGCGCTTTGATATACATGTATATGAAAATATACAAGATCATAAAGCTCAACAAACGCTATAATCGAGAATTTTAATTGCTATGTACTACGTTAGCCGTGATGGGGCACGTATACGTCGGCTCTTAACTACTGTATACAATGCCGCGTGTTGCAATTTTGCAGCGTAGCGGCCTCGAAAACTGACCGTGTCAAGCAGAGAATCGAAACAGGTAAACGGCGCTGGCTGAATTATTTCACGACCTCCCTGTCTAGCTTTTTCTACTCCTGTCGACATAAATGATGATTACGTAGGAAATTCTCGTTGCGTTTGAGAGTAAAAAGAAGAAGAGAGAGAGAGAACGAGAGAAAAAAAGAGAGAAAGATCATCTTTTTACTGCACCGCGCACGCGGAACGGTGTTAATTAACCCGGCGGACGAATCTCGTCCATTTTCGCGCAATAACTTGTCATTCATTAAACGTGTAACCACTTAATCCTGTCTTTTCGCGAATACAAACTGTGAATTTTTATGCGCGCGCCGTTGGGGATTTAACATGTATGTGCTGTACGTTTTTTGTCGTCAGTAGCGAGTTTTGTCGATAAATGCAAGAAAAAGTTGGGTATGCTCGCGCTTGCAACGTTGTAATATATGCATGCACATGTCGTAATTGCGCGCACCCCAATCGATATCGTGTCCGACGAATCCGGGGAATTTGCGAATTTTTATAAGCCTCGGATAAACGCATTTCCTTGCGTTTCCGTAAAATCGACGAAGATATATTTCAAAGTTTCTCTCCACGCGCGAGACACGCCCGCTTCTGAACGCTCTCATGAAAGATTTATGCTTACGAAAAGTCCGCTAACGCACACGACGACAACGCACCGACGACGACGACGACGAAGACGAAGACGAAGACGACGAGACGGCGGCGGTCGACGACGAACGAGAAAAGCTCGCCTTCGGGAATCAATTTGCGGGATGAATTCAATACCTCGAAACTGGAACAACCGATGCCACTTGAAGGTAGAAAGACAGTCATACGTTTCTTTCCCGGACTAAATTTTCAAGCTACGATAAAATACAGAATCTATGTTTGTTTGAATTTGAAACTTTGCTTCTCCATAATTTAGCGACCGCTGGAAATCTGAATCTGTCGGCGAGGATTCGGCGTCAGATAGGCGAAGGTATAGCATATCTCGCGCCGATGTAACGTGCGCGGACTGTTGCATCGCGCAACAACGCACGAAAGCGCGCGCGACGCGGTAACTCGCAGGGCCATCATTTACCATCAAACAGACCACGCATGGAATAATATACAACGTGCCAGTCTTGCTCGCGCGGTATCAGGCAATAATTCCTGCCCAGGTATCTGCATAATATACAGTCGACGGCGCGAGATTCCCTCCATACAAACGTTTACGTTTCGGATACGTTCTCGGCGGACGTGCGCGCGACCATTTCGCTCGCTGCGAGAGATCTGTTCGAGCGATTCCGCTGATATAAATCACTGTCTGCTTCGGCAAAATTTAGATCTTCGTCGTAGGAACGCAGTGAGAATCCATTGGGAGCTCGCGCGTGTCAAGAAGAATCATTGGATGTCCGCCGAGAGGCGGAGCCCTTCGATAAATTCATGAATGACGTATAGAAGTTTTGAGCTTCCGCAAATTGGAATTCGGCATTTAGATCAGTAAAAGGTAAAAATAATATTGCAAACTTTGGCCGGGATATCGCTCGTTACATTTCCGGTCATAATTTCCAACTGATTGATTGTTGCGGTGAAGCTGCGCGAGCGAAACCGATATATAGTACGTATCGAATCGCGTCGAACGAATTAATGGCGCGGTGCGCATTTTCTTAAATATAATACGACCGCGAGGATGCTGCGGGACGCGTCGCGAGATAATGAATTCCGCGAATGACATTTGGAAGTCATAAAAGATTTATGATATGCCACACAGTTGTTGTACGCGGAGGGCACGCGTAATTCCGCAGCAGCCGACGTGTCGCCGGCGTGACACATCATGTAAATGAAACATGTCACACGTATGTGTATATATACGCGTCGGAATAATGCAGGTCGCTCAGAGCGCGACTCAATGCAAATCGCGGCTCATGAGCGCTCGCTTCAACGAGCGATCGATCTAAGCCTTTGCGCGGCTGTTGCGAATAAGACCCGGTGAGCCTTTTATCCGGGACATGCTTCCAAACAACGTGCGATTACTCTTGCTCCTTTTTCTACATTTTCGGCCGATATTGTGCAACACGTGATACGTGCGATCCTTAATGGATTGTAATTTATACTCGCGGAGTAACGTGAAACTTTTCATGCGAAATAACGCGAAAGTTTTCTGCCGGTTTCGAGGACTAACGATATTTAGTGGCAGTAAATCTTTCGAATCGCTTCATTCTGTCCGTTGCAAGAACATTGACTTGCGTCCATTGACTTTTATTGGCGAATATGGATGTTTTACGGCGCCACGTGAGATTTTAATCGACCGCGCTATTTCGATTTGTATTCGCTCCATTCCAATCTATTGCGATTCTATCGCATATTCAACGACCAAATGTATTGCTATACAGATTCGTCATAATTTTGAGGATAACTTATGTTTTATTGCTTTACGTTACTTTTATATTTCTGTTAAAACAAAAATCGTCTCTTATTAATAAATTTGCCAATAAATAATCGGAATAGATGTCTCATTAGTATTAAATTTTATAATTAGTAATCTTAGCAGTTATAAATGACTTTTAAATGGAGAACGATATGTTTAAAAGTTTCTCTGATTTCAATATTACCGCGCCTTTTCAGATGTATTTTACCAGCATCTCCATCCTTATTAACTCCGCCGTTAATCAGTACAGGAAAATTAAGTACCGTTCTCAATTTCAGCCTGAGAGAAATAAGCTCACCGCGTCTGAAGAAGGGCTCTCCACGCGACATGCTAGTTGATTTTAATGCGCCGTAAGTGTAATCGCGACGTGTTAATCCAGCAAAGAGATCGGCGTACAGACGGAACGAACGCCGACAACGTCTCGCGAGGGAATAAGACGCGCACAAAATTGGCCTGATTAGATTTAATAAGCCCGTCGGGATTTCTGCGCGATGCCGCGTCTGGTAATTTGCGAGGCCGTGGGATTTTAGGAGCGCCTAGTTTGAGACGCAGATGTGATTACCATGTTGGCATCAGAGTCAAGTTCACGATATACCTATACAAATATTGTTCGATCGTAATCACGTTTCGCGTTTCAACGATATCTATTATACGAATAATTAAGCCGAATAATAATAATTAAGATTGCAACATTTTTTAACTGGTTGTGTACTTACAAAAATTACTTTACTTCTGTCATTAAATTTTTTAAAGAAATTTTATCTTTTGGTGCTATTGATTGACGTAACAATTTATTGTTGATGAACGATCCGATTAATGAACGCCATTAGATTTGAAGAAATATTAGGCAGCCGCTATCAAAGTTAATATAGCCGAGTGGACACTAATATTACGCTTCTCTAAAATAGCTCTGATAAGTAGAAAGTTGTTACGAACGTTAAACCGTAGCATGAAGTCGGCAGTACTTGTAATACGCGATTGTTTGTATTGTTTATAACTCACGATATTAGTGCATCTATACGCGACCCTCATTTTTTATACTTTGCCGCACTTTACAAATATTACGGAATGTTCATCTTGCTCGCACGTTTACAACTTCTGCCTTTTTACATAGGCGGTTTACATATTGGGATCCTTCCATTTAATATTATCGACTGTACGATATTCCAATATATTAACTTTTTATTAATATTTTCACACGTGTATAAGCACGAGTCTGCAACATTAAAATGTCGGTACATTACGATTACATATCGTAAATTTTTGTCTTTCGTACAATTTTTATTCGCTCAGAGGTTAATCAATATGTTTTTCGCCAAAGTATTTTGCGCAATCAATTTTAATATTTTATCTTAACATCACGCTGTCAAAGGGACGACGGGTTAAATAAATACACTCACAAAATATCCATTTTATATGTTAATCAGATTTTCAGCATACTATATTTATGCTTGTTGAAATGTGCATATTAGCGTTTCGAATCGATCTCGCGTGAGGAACATGTTTCATACATTTCGAGCTCCTCTTTTTCTGGAGTTGTCATTACGTTAAATTTGACATGTTACTACTCTGAAAGTTAAATCCCGCTCTTAATCGATTGTGATCGACAGCTCGTAAATATGAAATGAATTCGGCACGTCAAAAGAGACATTTCGTTAAATTCTCTCTGACACAAAATACATACATATTCGACAAACATAAAATACACGTAGCGACTGACGAATGACGAAAGGAATACTTTGACGTGCCTGACAAGTATGACATTAATGACGATCGAAGGCTGATACGTTGATCATGATGAGAATACGCTCGCAGGTACATACAAAAGGCCTTCTTATAGTTCGCGTATATAGCGTGAATGATGGATGTCCATGCTTCGCATAAAAGTTGTTCGTATATTTGCGCGTAGCGTCAGACGTGGAAAAAGTATTTCTATGTGTCGTGTGCCCATTGAAGAGGCGAGAATAAATTATACGTAGGCAGCATATCTACCTTTCCGGAGTGATAAAGTTGAATGCTTGAACTAGATATTGAAGACTGTCTTGTAAGGATAACACAATCTTTAATATGTATCTTAATATAGGTATATCAATAGGAGCAATTAACAGATAATACACATATCAAAGAAATATATTTGTAAGTAAAACCTCTACAATAAGATATTATTGTGATAACTATAATATAAATTGCAGTCGGAAAAACTCGCTTTGAGATATTTGCGAACACTGGATTGCATGAACCAGATTGCATAATTAGATATATTTTTATAGAAATTGAAAGTAAATGTACTGATCCCGCCGCTTTAACGATAAGAAGGTTTAATTGGCAAGCCAATTATGAGGGAACAACTCGCATAAAGGAAAAGCTGGCTCTATTTTTTGGATTTTTTCCTAGATAAACTTTTCTTCGTCGTAATGTTGCTTACATCACAAGCATTTGTTTAATTTTTATAACATAAAAAAATTCAATTTCTTGCTCCGTTTCATAGCATACGAATGAATTAGGTTGTAGGCAAAATACAAAATTTAATTAATATCACATAATTAATAGTTTAACCGTATTGATATAAAGTTAAATAAATAATATTTAGTATAAAGCAACGCGTCTATATAAAATGTTAGTTTTACATGGACGAGAAACGCATAATAAATGCACACACATACGTTTTTGCAATCTAGCAATTACATTAACGTTATCTGGCGGTAAGACACAAAGAACTGGTGAGGCAAATGTATAAAAGGGAACTGAGAGAGGGTACGCTAACAAGGTTGGCTAATGGAAGCCAAAAAAGTTTGGGGTTCAAATTCGTTTCGCCCCTCCTCGACTGAACATGCAGACAACAAAGAGCCATCGGGCCTCGTCGAGCCACACGTTTTTCGCCCCCCTCCATTAAATTCCCGAATCCCTTCAAGGGACAGACGTGGAAACTTGAGAATAGAAGTTCGAAAGCCCGGAACGAAGACTCAATTAGGACTTTTGTATCCACGACAGCTGAAAACGACGTTTACGGAAAGGTGTGATGATCGGGTTTGGTGTCACATGCTTATGAGGCACGCTCGATCGATTCCGCACGAATGCACGTTTCCGTGACGTAAATTGAAGTTATTTAAGTTGTTGATGGTTATCGTCGTCGGCGTGTAACAACTAAATTTACGTGAAAAAATGAAATCAAAGTGAAAAGCTGAAAAATGCATCTCATTTCGGGCCGTATGCGACATTACACAAACACGATGTAACGGATGCGCTCTCATACACGCAGTTGCGCGAAATTCATGTTATTCGTACGCGACGTTAATGAAATGTATGTTAACACGCCACGCATTCCCCCAACAATATTAAACAATAATATTAAAAATACGTACGAACTGTGGAACTGAATAGTCAAGCTGTATCCCGCGGTTTTACGTCCACTGCCAATACGAAAACTCTACTTGGCAGTTTTCGAAATCTGCTCACGAACTCGTTATCGAGCCGTTCCATTACCAAATTACAAACTGGCCGCGCTATTAGCGTCAGCGCCGGCTCGATAAATCCACTGCGAGCCAATTTGCCAAATTGTTTATCGGACGCTCCCGTCTCTGTTAGTGAACTGTGCATTTTTCACGGTTCCCGCTTCTTCGAAACACACACGAGATTTTTACGAGTGTCTCGTTAGCGTATCATTTTCAGCTTGATCAACGATATGCAATCGATTTTTTAAACACAGCGAAATTGATCGCGTCGCCTGCAGCTGCATTGTTGCCGTCAAACAAAGCTTTTACGATATTATTTTACACGATGCGCGTCCGTGTAACATGATTCTATACAGTAAGAGATATCAGTTTGAAAACGTTGAAATCCAACTGTTTTTCTCGTTCGATAGTCGGATATCGCTAATTTATTGGAATTCAATTAGCTTGCCCGAGGGCCACTTATTTTCTAAGCCCTTTTCCTCCACCCACCGTATATTATTCATTTCAACAATTCAATAAGCAGTGTATTGGATATTCTCCAAAAGAAAAAATAATACACACGCTCATAGATGTGCCGCGTATTCAAGAGAGCCGATCGATAACTTCAACCACGAATATGACGTTTCTAAGGACAATCTAAGGGTCGGCCGACCCCTTCGCTCTTCATAATCGCCGAGTGCATTTACATGTTTTAGCGATCCAGATTTGTTTCAAGTACCGGGGACATCGAGTCTCTCGGACGCAATTTGTCCGGTGAGTCTTTCAACATGTCGCAACATATCGCGCAACGCGACGTGCTTAACAGATTGTGACGAAAGCTTTCGCAGGAAATGCGGAATTATAGCGGCTGAACAGCGTGGACGTGACATCACTAAAGGTCCCTGTTTGTCGCGCGTTTGAGAGTAGTATAGATCGATAACGCGCGAGCCGTTCGCGTTGGATGTGACAACGCGTTTGTGCGGATCATTGGCGAAATGGCGGGCCACCTTTCCCGAGACACGACAGGGCAACCGCCTCAGAAACGGCAAGCGGTTTATGGACGGTGGGACAGGGTGCCGATCCGATCCGACGGAGGTTCGGTCGCGACGTATCGGATACTTGGCCGGTCGTTTATCTCGGCTCATAAACGCACGATCTCACGGGCAATTTCGCAAATTGGAAACCCAGCCACGATCGCACGAACCCAAAACCATTTCGACCCTCTGTAACGAAACTTGCGGCCCTCATCGCCGACAGCGCGAACGGCGATGTCGGTCCGTGCAATCCTGCACGCCGCTGTTCTAAATGACCAGAGAACCTGGCGAAAAAGACGAGTCGGGAAAGAGGATTACTCGTGTTCTAAATTGACTCCGGACATCGGAACGAGAGACATTTCATTTTTTTTTCTTCTCTGCTATAAGTACCGACAAAGAAATGTACTGAGAATCATTAGATCATAGACAAATCGAAATTAATTTTATCACGGATGAAATCGTATAATATACAGTTTTTATTGCTTGAAAAGGGTATTTCAGAAAAATTAATAGTAATATTACGTTCTTTTCTCTCGAATTTAGGGAGGATTTTTACACAGAGGAGAAAATGTATCAGTTTATTACAAAATCAATTCGTTCCCAAGAATAACGTGGTATTTTGTAATAAGTCAGTAAAATTTGAAAGTTCTACCAATTATGTCATTCATCTTCTCTCTCTTCTAATTCCTTTGTCATTACATTAAAATCTCCCAAGCGTATCAGAGAGCAGACAGTTTGATATTCTCTGACAGTAGATTTTCCTATCTCGCAAAACTGTAACAATAAGCACGCCATCACGTAATAAGTCTCACAACTTCTCGACAATAGCATTATTCTACTACTTACAGTACTTACAAAATGTATTTCACTGTTTACACGTTTCATGCTGTTTCATAAGATTTTAGCTACCTCGAGTAAAGTACGCTCAGTGATCAACTTTAACGCCGCTGTTTCCACGAATGCAACATTTTGTGTTTTGAACATCTTAAGCCGACAAAGCGTCAATTGATTCAGATTCTTTTTCGGCATTATAACCATCGTGACGACAACGTGAAACTACGTGATGATATTGGCGATGTTGATTAAATCGCAATAAAAATTCTATCACGCACGACGCAAAACAAAAAGCGGTTTGCACTTTTTTCCCCGCTTTTTACGCATGGAAAAATTAAATCTACCTTGATGTAAAAAAAAAATAAATAGAACATTTTATCGTTATCCGATAGATAAAGTCGATTCAACCGCGCGAGTTATGGGCCACGTTTTTTTTTCTTTTTTGGATAAAATGACGCAAACCCCATTTTCTATAGTACGCACATAAAAACATATTGAAAACTACATATTTTCGAAAAACAGAAATTTTGTGTTTTTTTCTCACATTTATCGAACCTATATTAACGTTCTGATAATACTGTAGTGTATATATGCGATATATTTTAAATTGTTTAAAGAATTTGTATACCACATTGTTGAAAAATTATAATTTAAAACATTAATCATTTATCTAACATTTGCATTAATAACAACATATAGTTAAAACATATTTGCAATAAAATTAAATTAATGAAATATTTAAAATACGATAACGGTACACTTGAATCCATTAGACGTGCTTTTACGCACTGGTTCTATTTAATTCGTTAAAGGAAAAAATTGCGGCACGATGGCGAGGTGAAGGATTTAATACATATCTGTCAAATCTGATTCGTTGAATTATTTCAAGCTCTGTCGCTGCAACGTGATATTTCACAAGCTGCCATCCATCTGCACGGCTTAGGATTCACCAACAGAGACCTACGATAGATGATGTAAAACTGTCATGTCGCGTCGTAATCCTCCTCGGGGAGATACGGTTTATTGAAATATTCATAATCATTTTTTTTTTTACGTCCCCAGGGGCGAGACGCCGTAATTTCGCGTTTATCCCTCGCAGACGCGTTTACTCCTTCGTCCCCGAAGCACGATAACAATGCGAATCACCCTGAGCCACGAATTCACCCTCCAACAAATCGAGTTACGCTAATACAACTCCGATACCTATATATTTTGTCAAATTTTTATTAAGTTCGCATAATTTTATTGACTGAAATAAACTGAACGCGATAATATTAGCATTTGTGATGATAGACTTAAACTTTTATTGGGTCTTTTATTACTTTTTTTTCCGCAAAACTTGTCAGGATCAATGATTGCAACCAGATTAACTCACTCGTTTGTCTTACGCCACGTTAGAATTTTCAGCATTCAAGTCGTAAGACGTATTTTACGTTTTGGCGCTTAAAACATCTCGCGCTCTTGGCCGGCGCGGCGCGACGTCATTGTCTTTCTAACAAGCGAAGTCGTATTTCCACCATTCGTTCCAGTCGCAGAATACGGTCGTTCGGCGTCATTTCGCGGCAGGTCCTTTATAATTTATCGGGAGGATACGCGTCGTTTCAGCGCACTTGGCCGTTGTTCCTGGGCCCCCGGTCGTCGATCGATACCGGTTGGCGTACACACGCGCAAGAAATTAATTTCGTATGCACCCTTCCGCGTGAACTGGGATAACGAGCAAGTCGCAGAAGCCATCGCGAGACCACCATTATGTGCATGAGGCTGCATTTTCTAAGTGATTCAATTCACGTGCGATTGACCGAGTCGCGGTAGATTTCGGTCAACGCGATTTATCGGTTCTATTAAAATAAAAATAATCACCGTTTTACTCGAAGTAATCCTGTTCTCATTTTTTTCAATTTTTAAAAAAATATATTTTATTCCTACAGAAATTTATGCATAGATCTTTTTGTTAGAGTTTCATTGTATGAATATTATATCGTATTTTATACTAACAAGTGCGATCGCACGGTAATTTGACGCTTTGAAGTTAAGAATTTTATTACTTTTCCAATTTCTTTATTTTGATGTTAACAATCACGTTGCTGCCAGATAGCCGGAGAATCTATATAAATGATTATAGTCGAAGGAATTCGGATTATTTTACTTCTTCCGAGTTGAGTGTGCCATCGGAGATTGTTAAGACCTGTTTCTCTACTTCCTGTCGCACTCATCTTAAATATCGGATTACCCGTTCTTTTATAAGCAAGCAAAGAAAGAAAAAGGAAGTAGAGAATACAGAGCGGGGAATACGAACTACTGGAATTTGTTTGCGCAATCTGTAAGCAAATCCGTTTCGATTTGAGGCGCTAATACCACGCCCGGGAATAAAATTGCGCTTTGTTCCGAGAATTCAGGATTTCGCGCTTTAGCATTGTTTAACATGTATACGACGAATAAGATAAATGAATGATATGAACGTCTGGCTTACGTTAGACGATCTATAGTTTGAGTATTCAGAATAGAATTTTATTTATAATTTTATAAATATTGGAGTAAAGTTCTGAAAACGGTTTACCTCCGATTTCAATAAAACTTTATAAAAAGCTTCATTTTGGGCTAAAATGAAACTAATGAAAGCCCTTAAACCGAATTTTGGCGATTCGTATAAAAAAGCCATTTTTGAAGCTAAAATAGTAAAAAAGAATGATGAGTGTGGTAATTATTTAGTTTAGGGAACAACCTCCAGACTTTGACCTTGACATATATTTTATCTTAAAAAATGGCTTTATCATAGAAGTCGCCAAAATTCCTTTTTAAAGGCTTTCATTTTAATCTGATAATGAAATAAAGCTTTTTACAAAGTTTTATCGAAATCAGAGGTGGTTAGGAACTCCACCCAAATATTGTTTTATAATGTATGTGTATATAAAACATACAATAATATAAAATTTATTTTACATATTAATAATTATATAATATTTTAATATTAATAATTCTGTAGTGCGCGTCGTGCGTCATTACCGACGGCGTCGAGTCATATTCCTCACCCCTCTGAATTTGCAGCGGAACCGAACCGAGTCCGCGCCAGTTTCACGTTTCCTAGTGACGACGCGTTACGGGTTATACGGTCGGCGAGTCGCGTCGTCGCCTCGTTCGTTCGATTTTCGTTGAATTTTGCGCGATTTGCGGCTTGACGGAAGCGTCACGCGGAAGATTGTTTAGTATTCGTCTAACAGATAATTACGCGGAGATATCGGAGCGCTTCGACGCGTCGGTATCGCGTCGTTAATGCGGCTTAATCCATTCGCACGGTGGGTCGCCCGGTTTCGGTCGGTGACGTCACGGCTGTTCCGACGCGTCTATGGCGCCGTCATATTCGTTACCTGCCTCCCGTCTACGATTCTCTTTGCCAACTTTGGAATGATCGATAGACGAGCAGATGATTCATCGGCTCATAGAAGCCTCGACGACGGCGACGTTCGCGGCCCACCCCGTTGCGGTAAGTCTGCCCTACTTTACTCGGCGATTCTACCTTACGAGAAATTGCTGTTGACTCTCAGAGGAGTGGAGGGGAAACGCGAATTAAGGTTGTTTTTGATGTGCAGCGATTTTCTTCCGAGACGAATCTCCAGCGGATAATTTGTCCGCATTCGGAGAAAAAAAAGTATCAAAAACAAAAAAATTGAAGAGAAATAACGCATCGACCATGGGTCTGTTTTTTATTGCTGAACTGGCTGCACTAGTTCAGAGTTTATCTTTTTTACTGCATATTTTGGAAGGAAAAAGATAAACTCTGAACTAGTGCAGCTAATTCAGCAATAGAAAACAGACCCTATGTATCGTAAAGTATGAATGCAAAAGAAACATGTTGCACAAACTAAGGAAGCATAATTAATTATTTGTATCAAATATGATATAGGATGGAATATGAGAAAATAATAATTTAGAATTGCAACATTTTTTAATGCTCGTTTATTGGCCTTGTTTTTTTCTACTTAATTTTCAATTTAGAATTGTTTTGTATGCTAAACCAACAAATGTATTATTGATACAAACAGAGTGTTATAACGAGTCATTATGTATGTCTACCAATAAGTCGAAAAAATATAATTTTTATAATAAGTCCATACAATTATATACTTTAGTTATGCCGCTATTTTACTATTTAACAGTAGTTTATATATTTATTTTTGTCTACATCTCGAAAGAACATAATTTTTATAACAAATCTATAAAATAACTATTATAGTTATTTCACTTTTTTACTCGCTTTTTTATTATAATTCAATAGTTATATAGTTAGTACTTTTTAATAGTTATATACAATTAATGCAATAATTAATAATAAGTGAAACTGGACCGATTTGATTCTCAATTAAGTAAAGAGAAGTGTCTCCGGTCGGGCTGGATCATGGTAGCCTAATAATAATTATTATTATTTGCACTAAAATATTATAATATTATTAGGCTACCATGATCCAATCCGACCGGAGATTGCACTTCTCTCTATTTAATTAATGTATCTAATAATATTAATATTCAACATCATGTATATTTCCATGATTATGTTTTGATAGTTTTCGTTATATTAGTTATTGCCATTATATATGTATATATACTATCTTTTGATAGTACTATTTTCGTTCTTATGACTTTGTAAAACTAGTTGCGAGTACTCAAATTTCAAAGGCATTACATTATAATTGCCGAAGCTATTTTGTTTTTTCTGAATGTGGATAAAAGCAGTGTTAAATGGCATAGTACATCTAATTTTTCGCACGTAGCACAGATTACGAGAAACAGCATTCTTTTGTTGAGGAAATGTACGCAAAAAAGAAAAAGATTATTCAAGAGCATTCTTGAGCAAATAGCTTTTGATCAGTCGGTTAAGTTTGCATGTAAACTATTTTAAACGACTTTTAAACTGCTTCGGGATGGCAGCATTATTATATCCTCGAGAAATGATTCCGAATATCGCGGGGGCGGTATATGACTGCTAAGTCGCAACCGCAACGGAGGCCATATCGAGACAGCGTGCCGGTAGCACGGACGATGATGGATGAACACGTAGAATAGAAAATCTTGGCTGCGAGCGCAGCGTACGGTAGCGTGATATTACGTAGAAGGAGTGAGAGAGGGAGGGGGGGAAGCAAAAATGACGGGGGCATGAATTATTACTACGCACGCCGGGGCTCTCATATTTCCCGACGTTGCCGCTATGCCGCAAAACTAAGTAATCGTATATCGTCGGCTTCGACATTTTTTACATTTACTTTGGGAACGTTGATAAAATCCTGTTAAAAGCGGCCCGCGACGTCGCTTTAGACTAGACGGTGAAAAATTTCAGAGCAGAGATACACGACTCGCGTATAGTCAGAATTTGTCTTTCCAAGTAAAAAATGCGCGTGGCTCTCTGTTCACACATACGCAGACCTCGAGATTTATTTTTATTTTAAAAAATACTGGTAAAACGTTAAACGACACTCGCTAATCAATTGTTCAGCACACCGTTAAATTTCTAGTATCAAATTATACTCAATTTTAGTCATTTTTAAAACCATTCCGATAGGTCGCTACTGTTCCTATTCAATATATCGTTAATTTAACTAAACGCAGTTAAAATAATACTGTCTTGTGTTAAAATAATAAATTTCGACACGCATGGTTAAAAATAACAAAATGTCATGTAACTCAACTGATAACTACTGGTAACTACTGGTTTAAATTTCGTTTTTTAATATTTAACAATGCAGTGTTTCTAATAAGTGCTCCAGCTTTAATTCGATAGTTACGAATCTTGCGTATCAATATTTGTTATTATTATCCAAGTTTCCTTTTTCGCGAACGACGGTAGACGTCGTGACGTCGACAAGGCGACATTCGCGTTTGACTTTTTAATGTCACAATCGCGTTAGAGTCGTAGATCGTAAAAGGCGCCTCGTCGTCGGATTAACAACGAAAGGGAAGAGCGTCAGCACCACTTGGCGGAGACACAAAAGTAGGCGATGAAACGCGCATCCGCGCGCGCACGTGCACCGCGAGTTAATTAATCATATCGCGTTATTTGGCCACCGACGATGTTAAACTCTTTAATTCGTTACCGTCGCTCTAGCGAGCGAGGCGAGACAGGGTGCGGCCTGAAATTTTCATTAATTAGTCACCGACACCGAGCCGCGCAACAGGGGACGCGCGCATTCGATTAAAAAATTTTTTTTTCTCAGCGTTTTGATCCGCTTAGTGTCGACACGCACGCACACAGACGCGTACATACGCGCACACATTTCACACCCGCAAAATCCTTTTCCCGGCGCGGCGCCGCCACTGCCGCGCGATTAAAGTATTAAATATTTAATAAGAGCGCGATGCGTCACCGAGCCAGCGATCTGCATGACACGTAGGTAAATATTAATAAACGTCGCATTGTCCACGTTGTTCGTATACGTTAATATCCGAGCGTGTGTCTCGTCATGCTCATGTTATCCAAACAATAGCTTTTAGATCACGTGCATACACACGATAGAATGTACTTCTTAATCCACGTGTTGCAGTCACGTATTATTTTTTTCATATTATTATATTATAATATAGTATAGCTGGACAATGCAGCAAGGATGTACGATATACATATGTAAATACGCTTCTGAACTAAATTAAACTTTTCACAATGTAACCAGATAAGGGAGGCTTTTTGAAGCATTATAAGAATATATAATTAGTTTTCATAATATTATTGAAAAATCAACGCACACGCACACACGTACATATAATATTATTTCTCGACTGCAGTAAACGGAAGTTAAATTATACTTAATGAATATATATATTGCGAAGCCTGTTATTAGTCGAGATAACATGCATGCGCTTTTCTGCATATTTTGATACGATATATTAAATGCATTTCTGCCATGTGTGTGAACATGCTTGCTCGCATATCGATGTTAATTTCTCTAATTAATAATCTTATCTTGCTGCTTAATTTGCTTGATCGATCGCGACCTACATGCTGACGATTAACACTCGAATCTCGCTGCTTATTATCTTGCTACATCGTACAAAACAGTGTATTAAAGCACACGCGACTGTTACCTGGAACAATAGCCGAACACGTAATCGCGAACCGCTTATTCATAGCAGTTACTCACATGCGTGAGTCACGAATAGAAGCGTGCAATGTGTATTCGATTTCGTCCAGTTACTGAACTTTTTACCCGATTCTTTACTGAATTCTATAAAATTTTTAAATATTCTCGTATGTAACGTACCTCTAATCGGTTTTTTATTATCTCCATTCTCACAATATTTAAGAAGTTTCGAGCGCAAGTAAGTCTGCTTCGAAATGAAGAAGAGTTCTGCTATTAACTAACTATAATCTATTCGCTACGTCTTCATGTGTGCGCAGTTTCAATATAGCCTCGATCTCAAATAACCCCGTAATTAGGCGCCAAAGTAAATGTTTGCGCGAGAAATTCCGTCGTGCTTTCATATAACGTCTTAAATATGGGCTACGGCTATCTGATCTTTTGGTTCTTCATCTTTCGCAGTTCCCGACCTTCTAAAAATAATAAAGCTGCCAGGCATTAAACTCCGTTGGCCGAGCGATGATATGCGGCGTAATGATAAATTAATCGCGCGACGATTAATTAAAACGTATTAGAAAGCCGTGGTGCGCGTCCCGCGGGAGCGTCACGTGACGCGGAAGAGAATGCGATTCATCACTTTTTACGTCATTGCCTCGCGTCGATGATAATAAATCCTTGTCGTGCCAGCAGTCTTGGGGTCAAGCCTAGAAAACTATGACACCGCTGCACGCACGCGTGACGAGGTCATCGTCGTTAGTTCCCGGTTTCGCCGATGCCATTTGCGCGTTGCTTTTCCGAAGCAGAATTATCACACCATTTTCCGCCTTACGTCGAGAAAGCTATGCTAAATAATGATCTACGACGTCTTACACCTACCGCGTGGACCGTGAATATAGCGGTGCTGTATAGCGAGTATGTCAGTCGCAAAGCCCGTTTGCCGCAAAACGGCGGCCGTCGTCGTCCGTAATAATTATTGCAGTGGCCGGCGCGCGCGATTACGTACCCGTTTACAAGGAGTGTTTTATGCCCGGCCCGTAAATTCCCGCGGAACACAGCGCACCGAATCACGAACATCGGAATTCGTTTTAGTCGCCGGAGATAAATTGCGCGTGGTAAAATTATTTTTGCCACTCAAAAATCACATAAGACACACACGATCATCCGTAATTGCTTCAGGTATATTGGATCGCTCGCTAAATTATCGTCGATGCGGTTTACGGAGTCTATATAATTATGGATGGTATAGGTATATACATATATATGTACATTTTTTACATCGCTTCCTGAGCAACTCATGGATCATTTGCACGGTAGATCCTTCCGCGCGTTAATTGTCTCGATTATTTTCATCTGGATTTGCTGAAAAATTCTGCCCTCGAAAGAGAATTAACGACCGCGTCGGAATCGCTGACTGCAGTGTTGCTCGATAACGCTCGGCGAAGATTCGATTTGCATCGATTGCCGGTCGAACGCGATCGGTGCCCCCGTGGACGAAGGCAGAGAGAAAGCTCTGCATTGATTTTCTGCGCCATTTGAAAAAGCTAGCCCATACTTCTTGACGGTGTCTCCCGGAGCGAGTGTAATTTAATTTTAACGCCCGCCCGCGCGGCCCGCGTGGTCGGCGCGGGCGGCGCACAGGTATCGCGGGCACCACGATCGATTGCGACCGGTATCGCGTCCGCCAACGGTATATTATTCACGGGACAGACAACGGAAGTTTATAGTTGACCGTCGCGACATTTTATTTCCAATAAAACTCGTTTATCGGCGCACCGATACTTTTCGCACTCGTTTACCCGATAGGGACCGGTAAGTGCGCGGTGGGATGAATGGGATTTGACAATCGCGGTTCTGGTGTCCCGATAATCGTCCTCGATCATAAAAGACCGTGATTCTCTCCTTCCTGTCGCAAGTACCATTACATTCAATCGCGGATATTCGTACGCGAGTAAAATAGCGATTTTACGATGCGTACAACGCGACGTGTAAACGATATTTTACACGCGATAAATGAAGGGCTTCACGTAAATGAAGCTTTAGCGATGCAAATAAACGATAAAACTTTATTCTCTATTTTGTCGCGAGCGTACAAATGTATTTGCGTACACGCGTAATACGAGTGGATTCCCATTGAAACAAAAAAGGAAAAAAATTAAAAATAAAAAAAAATAGAAATTACACAGGATCAATCTATATAGACGCGGAAGATCTGGTGAAAGCATCGCGATTAAATTACGTCCGATAAGCCGCACGACCTCGTTTATAGCACGAGAGATGTGCACACGCGGTTGTTATAGGTCGAAATTAAAATTAACCCCCTTGCTAGTATCACTCGCTAAACGTATGCCACAATTGGACGCGACAGCACGTACGATCGCATGTATTCCCGTAGATCGGGGTCGATTCTATTGCACTCATGAGAATATTTATATGTACAATTCGCTACCACGAACGCTGCAAGAATAATCACCAGGGTGCATGCTCGCGCGTGCACACACACACACACACACGCACTATATGCGATAACTGCACGCATTTATTTATCGCTCGGTAGAACACGATCGATATAAACTCGATCTTCGCACGGCCTATAGATGACCCGATTTTCACGAGGCTCTCGACACCGCTGTGTAATCTGGATAATTGGTTGCTAACCGCCGAGATGTGTATTTAATCGAAAAAGTAGCGCGATAACCGGATATATATTTGCAGAAAGGCTTTTATTCACATTTCGGGATATATATTTTGATAAATGAGCGGGGAAGCTTAAAAAAGATATTAATAATAGTTAACGTTTATAAACCGCAAACAGAATTTGAGTAAAATGGAACAATATTCTATACTTTAAAAAAATATATATTTTTGTTTTCGATATTGCCGTTGTATGAATCTCGCTCGGCGAGAGGATTATTTTAATAGTTAAAAGGATTATTATAAATCCGCGGACGAGACTTTTTGTAATCTTTTAGAACATACGAATTTGATAGTAAACTGGTTGGACAACGTTGGAAATATTTGCTTTACAATGAAGTTTGCATAAACGACGTTCTTTCGACGATTCATTACGTTATATAATGTATATTAAATTCAATATTCACGATGCTATAACGCCAGTTTTATAATCTACTCTTGCTATAGATTACCATGTTTATTAGCGATAATATAGTGAGCTTGACAATTGATTATTGACATTTATGTGTTTACGTACGATGCTTTAGCGGCGACTAGCATGATTGTCCAGCCGGATATTCCTTTACTGTTCGAATCGAACTTCGACAATTACAGCGTCCGTTCCATGATTGCCTAACCGAAACGGCTGGTATCATCCAAATTGCATCTCCAAATCTCTCGGACAATTTCTGCTACAAATCAGTGAAAATAATTTCGCTGCGCCGGCACTCCTTGAATAACAATTGTGAACGGAAACTGTAATTGATTAGTTTGCTGTTCGTGCACATATTGAATAACATGGTATAGAGTAAAATGCCATAAGCAACAG